>NC_061114.1:82813776-82825229 GCF_002878395.1 Capsicum annuum | reverse complement strand
TAAAGGTCATGATCCGACCTGATTGCAACAATGATTTCTGGAAGGAACGATTCATTAGTGGTCTCCCTTCTCTGTTTGCAGAAAAAGTTAGAACCAAAATTAAAGATAGATTCGAGGGAAAAATCCCTTACGATATCTTAACCTATGGCGACTTGATAAGTTTCATCACCACCGTAGGGATAGATCTCTGCACTGACCTTAAACTTAAGAAACAACTTAAGAAAGATAGTACTTCCAAATATGGGTTAGGAACCTTCTGCCAAGACTATGGTTTCACCAGTCCTAGCAAAAAACATAGGAAGAAGTCCTCCAAATCTCACAAAAGGACCACCTCAAACAAAAGGTACTTCAGAAGGGAATCTTATAAGCCTAGTAGAAAGACTAAATGAAAAATCTCTAAAACTAGAGATACTTGTTGGACTTGTGGCAAGACAGGCCACAAAGCGAAAGACTGGAAGTCAAACAAGAAGAAGAAAATAAACCAATTAGATCTCTCAGAAGAAACCAGAACAAATTTATTCTCTATAATGGAAGATTCACCTGAGTCTTCTGAGTCTTCTGACTCCTATGCCTCGTCCAGTGATGAATACAGTGATGAAGAATACATCAATGCCGCTTATGAGACGGAACAATCCCAATCTGGCCAAGAATGCGCTTGTACCGATACATTCTGCTCTTGCACCAGAAAAACTGTTAGTGTCATTTCAGGAAATCCTAAAGAAATCCTGTTTGACATTATAGAACACATCCAGGATGATGAGGCTAGAAATAAATATCTTCTAGAACTCAAACGATTAATGCTTTCTCACGAAGAAAACCCCCCCAAACCCATTATTCAGCCTTTTAGCATGAAACAAGTTATGTCTAGATTTGACAAACCTGCGGAACCTTCTATTACTGATCTTATGGGAGAAATCTCCACGTTAAAAGGAGAAATCAAGAATCTCAAAATCCAACTTGACCAAGTGGAACTTAATGTTCTTACGAATCAAGTCCTAAAAAATATACCTCTCCCCGAAAAGGTTTCTCCGCCAGAATCACCTAAAGCCTTTCCAATCATTCCAAATGATCATCTCCGAGAACCAGAGCCTAGTTTTTTTCCCAGCTCAAATTCTCCCTCCACATCCGGCAATGCTATTACGGCCATAAAAGCCTATAGCGAACACATAGTCGTAAAAATTGTCATAAATAAAGACTTTGTTCTTAACAGAGTCGCACTCTTCGATACAGGTGTCGATAGTAACTGTATCATTAAAGGCCTAGTCCCTACAAAGTACCTTTAAAAGAGTACCTCTCGTCTTTACTCAGCCACGGGAGAAGAAATGGAAATCCATTATCAACTCCCTAAAGCTCATGTCTGTAACAATGGCATTTGCCTTGGTAATGACTTCGTCATCACCAAAGATATCACAGAAGATATCATTTTAGGGATATCTTTTGTCAACCAGATTTGACCTTACTGGAGCGACTACGACGGAATTCGTACAACTCTTTTGAACCAAAACTTATTTTTCCCTTTATTAAGGCCCCTCTCGCAAGAAGTAGGTAATCTCAATTTTCTTAAACAAGATATTCACATAAAGAAAATTGAGCAATCTTTAAAAACCCCAGAGATGATTACTAAAGTATCTAATCTCCACAAAAATTTTGAAAATGAAATCTGTTCCGAATTTCCTAATGCTTTTTGGAAATGGAAAAAACACTTAGTAGAACTTCCTTACATTTCCGGGTTCGACGAACAAACTATTCCTACCAAGGCCAGACCCATTCAAATGAACCAAGAAATGATGGAAATCTGCAAAAAGGAAATTGACCATCTTCTAAAGAATGGTATTATTAGAACCTCTAATTCTCCATGGAGTTGCTCTGCCTTTTATGTTAATAACAGTGCAAAAAAGGAGCGAGGAACCCCTAGGCTTGTAATAAATTACAAGCCTTTGAACGCAATATTAAAATGGATCAGACATCCGATTCCTAATAAAAGGGATCTATTAGAAAGAACTTTCAAAGCTAATCTTTACAGTAAATTTGATATGAAGTCCGGGTTCTGGCAAATTCAAATTGCTGAGAAAGATAAATACTAGACGGCTTTTAACGTCCCATTTGGACATTATGAGTGGAACGTCTTGCCTTTTGGTCTTAAAATTGCTCCTTCAGAGTTTCAAAACATCATGAACAATATCTTCAATCCTTATACCTATATGTCAATTGTTTATATTGATGATGTGCTTATTTTTTCGGAGAACATTGATTCCCATTTTAAACATTTAAACACTTTCTTCAAAATTGTTAAATTTAATGGTTTGGTCTTTAGTGCCAAGAAAATGAAGCTCTTCCAGACATCTATAAGATTCTTAGGGCATGATCTTTATCAAGGTAGCTATAAACCTATTTGTAAAGCCATTGAGTTCTCCTCCAAATTCCCTAATGAAATTATTGATAAGACTCAGCTCCAAAGGTTTTTTAGGAAGTTTTAATTATGTTGCGGATTTCATTCCTAACATTAGGCAAGTCTGTGAACCTCTTTATAAAAGACTCAAAAAAACCCCAGTTCCTTGGAGTTCTGATCAAACCAATGTTGTCATTAAGATTAAAGAATTAGTCCAGAACCTTCCTTGCTTAGGCATTCCTAACTCCGAAGCCTTCATGATAGTTGAAACTGATGCTTCAGATATAGGGTATGGGGGTATCTTAAAACAAAAGGTTGATGATAGTTCTCCTGAACAATTAGTCAGGTTCACATTCGGAATATAGAACCCAGCACAAAAGAATTACAGCACTGTTAAAAAAGAAATTTTATCTATAGTGCTATGTATCACAAAATTTCAAGATGATCTTGTCAATAAAGAATTTTTACTACGTATTGATTGTAAATCAGCCAAAGAAATTTTACAGAAAGATGTAAAAAATCTAGTTTCAAAACAGATATTTTCTAGATGGCAAGCTCTCCTATCTAGCTTTGATTTTCAAATAGAATTTATTAAAGGAGAAAATAATTCCCTTCCCGATTTCCTAACAAGAGAATTCTTACAGGGCCACAATGAGACCCACAACACTGGGAAAAATCTCAGTCAACAATAACCAATCAGATCAAACCAAAATGGCTAGACCATTTGATTTGCCACCAGCATCATCAACCCCCTTGAGGCCATCAATCCCCCAGAGGCCTGAACTAAAATCAGAGCTACATTCACCGTTCCACAATAAGTATGCAGCTTTGGCAGAATTTCCCAAGCTTTCTCCACCAATGCCAACCAGATTGGTAGATCTTAAAACCAACAAACCCTTTGATAAAGGATCATCTTCGAGCTCATCAGTACACTCAAAGCAAAGCTATGCCATGAAGTCTCCAGAGACCTTTGCACAGGCTGTAAATCCCGCAATAGCCTAGGCAACACCTACTCCTCCTATCAGAGAAGAATTCAAATTCATTACCACTCAAGTAATGCCCATTATTGCTTTGGATAAGGAATATGAGGGCTATCCTCTAGAACAGCTTATTAAACCAGTCTACAACTACAAAATTTTGTGGATACAGAAAGTCCACTTAAAACTAGAAGATATTATAAAGCCATCTTGGTAGATACAGATTCTATCGAGGTTGAGCATACAATGAACGAAAGGAATCCCGAATATATCGATTATTCTAGGTTCACCATTAAGAGGGTATTAACCCCGTTTAACTGGTTTGTAGATCACCTACATACATCAAAACTACCCTAAATACTTAAAAATTTCCTAATTACAAAAAAATACAACACAATACAAAACAAAATAAAACATGACACAAATTTTAACCTAGACATGTCGATCATTCAATAATACCGTGGCCGATAAGAAAGAGCCACAATAATAAAAACCCACAGCAACTATGGTATACCCCACCTCCAACAAAAATTTGTGCACTATCCCTAATGTGCTAAAATAAAATAAAATAAAGGCAACGAGGACATATCTAGGATGCTCTAAGAGTCCGTGTCAGGAGCATCCCCAGATGGGGGTATATCAACTAGCAGAGGCAGTAGTAGTGGTGGTGCACTACTAAAAGATGTGCCTACTTCTATCGCTTCACATCTCTGCCTCTCAGTAACTATAAAATCCACTGAATCATGTTTGTCCTTTTTAAAGGCATGCTCATATAGAATATTGGGATCCTGTAGGTCTCCCATGTGTCCTCTGTTGGCCCCAACTACTGGGACCTTCTCATCATCCTTCGTAAAGAAATTAAATTATCTATGTTCATGTGGAATTGATATCTGGATCAGTAGGGGTATGACTAAAGGATTTATTGCCATATGGCTCTCGATGAGAGAGAGTACCTTTACTCATAATACATCTATCTCCTTCCTTATATGGCCTAGATTTGATGTCTCTACATTTATAAATTTTGATGTAACACATTTCTCAAAATAATCAAGATGTTCCTATAAATTAGCTCATAGCTCAGGCATGGTAGCTCTTTGTACGGCCTCCTATCAAGCCTCTGCCATCTCAAATCAGGTTTGTACCCCTGATTAGTTCTTCCCATATAGAGTAGTTTCTCAGTCTTAATAACCCAAAATTAAGCATCAGTGGCCCTTTGATTGTCTACTAAATTCTACAATACCTCTTAAGATACAGTAATTATAACTGAAGTAGGAGTTGTAGTGGATGGGCGAGTGGGTTTTAAAGATACGCCAACTGGCTTTGAGGTCAAAGCCGAGGCTAATAAATAAGTGGTTGGTGTCCCCTCGCCCTGAATACTCAAATATGGGGCCTCTCTCTACTCACACATCTCAAGCTAAATGCTAACTCCAATATCACCTCTATGTACATCACCTGGCTCTGTGGAAACTGATGGGCCCTTATCCCTGACTCGAGGTACTATGGTAGGCTCACTAGATCTCTTAGAAGGGTCAAATATATTAGATTCTTTATACTTTTTGTTTGTGCATGGCTGTCACATATATTATCTTATTTGCTCCCGATACCTCAGGTACACTGACCTCATCATATAATCTCTAAATCAGGCAAGGAAATGGCAAATTCATCATATCCCCAAATGTTCTATTAGAAATATCATGTTGTAAGATGGTTGCAAAATCATTAGCATACCCGGCCATCATACTAGCAATTAGGGCTACTTCTTCCCAAGTAAACACATTATCTAAAGACATTGGGAACAGTCGATATTAGATGATAAACCACCAAAAATTTGCAGCAAAAGTCAATAAACCCTTCTTTATCACACCATGTCCCTCAATCTATGGGGTCTCATCTCCTAAAGGTGAAATATAGTTGGCTATCCACCTATCTATCTTAAATTTTTCTCTTCTATTCTTAGACTCTCTCATAATGTGTCTATCACATGCAACTCTCTGTCTGTAGTCATACTTTGTTGTGGATGCAGGAGTGATATAATTTGGACCAAAAATGACCCAGCAGATAGTCTCTACTGAAAGATCTACCCTGACCTCTCTCACAAGGGTCTGCTCAAGTTGTGGTTGCTCTATATGTTGCATCAGACCTGGAAATCTATGCTGCAGAAGAACTAATATGGCACAATATGATGCATAAAACTCTCGTACCACAGTTGGGATTTAAGAACTGAGTGGTCTAGTCATGCACTCCAACTGATATCAATTAAAGAATGCCCTCAACTATAGTACTCTACTCAAGCCGCATAGATTATTCATGCGCTCCTAAAAAATAAGCCTCTTAGACCTACTAGTCTCTGAGATACGACTGTCTATATTATGTATCATCCGCATCCCCTCCGCATACCACCTTGGATTTTTCTCCTTAAGAGGTAACTTGAGGCATGTGTGGAGGCTGGACTCTATCCTTGGTGCACTGTTATGCCCTCATCTGGAATAGGCATCTCATAAGAAGCCTTCTATGTGCCCTCCTTATATTTGGGTACATCTGACTGTTGTACATAAACTACAGTACTCTCTTCAAACTTGGGTGCTACTGATGAATCCTTCTGCTCTACATCCTTAGATAAATCTTGGGATCCCTTCTTAAACTGAGGGTCCTAAGCTATATACATTGTGGGACTAGATTAGAATCTACCTCATCATCAGCATCATCATCATCGGGTGGAGGATATTATGGAGGCAATCTCCCAGCTGACTTAATCCTTGGTTGGGCTAGATTAGCTCGAATAGCCTGGACAGCTTGTATGACCTCGATCTGAGACCTGGGTCTAGTAAAAGATGTACGTCACCCCATTGTGACTACTTAGGTAGCGGCTATACTATAATTCTAATAATAATAGTCTCTACTATCTGGTGTATCTTTCCTCTAGCCACTCTATATGTCATCCTAGCTACAACTTCTCTATGTTATTAAATCGGGTACCCCTCCACTAAACCACTGAGCTTGGGGGACCCAGCCCGTCTACTCGATATATTACCCTTCTTATTCTTTGTAATTTTTGGTGCCATGTGTACCTAAAAACTAACCGTTACTTACAAATAAAAATAAGGGATTTCAAAAGTTGAAGAAAAACTCAAAATTCAAAAACTTCAAATCTTTCCTCAATTTTCATACCCCTATAACGTATTTGAAGTCCCAATAAGTCCAATGTGCACACATATAACAAGAATCATGATTTTCAATGATAACTTACATTCCCAAGTTTTGGTATTACTCTACTTTTTCAAGTTCAACCTCCATTTAGTGCCCAACCTTAAAATTTAATTCAAAACAAAGCCCTACATCATGATTATAGGATACTTCAAGGCTCCTACATAAAAGCATGATATATTCTATATAATTTTTAGTGTAATACATTTATCAACTTTTTAATTTAATAATTAAATCAATATATAACCATTCAAAGCCAAGAAAGTTACCTCTTTTATGATAAACTGGAAGTGAACAATAAAGAACTCGAGCAAAACCCAAATTTGAACTTATTTTTAGTGTGTTAGGACAAGTTGGTATCTCAAATAAGTATCAATTTAGACTTTCTTTAAGTTCGGGATTAGTTTATGATTTGAGAGGGAAGTTTGGATTTACAGAGAAAAGTGAGATTTTTTGAGGATTTGAATGAGTTAGAATGAGGCAAAAGATGATTAAATATAGAGAGGGCCCATTTAGGTCTTAATTATGAATTAGTGGGTCCAAAATTTTAATTATAATTTGGGCCCACAAGTATACTACATATGGCCCCCACATGTACCTGCCACATGCGGCCAGCCATGAGGTACATGTGCCATATGCAGTCCGCATGTGCAGGGAGCATGTGGGCCTATATTTTTGGCCCGTTTTCCTGAATTTTGGACTTGGAATTTTGGTATGTTCCTAGATACTTATGTTTATGAAACTTGAATTTACGATTCCAAAAGTATGATTACATGACAAAGTTCACAATTTTCATTCTAATCCTTAAAATTTCATATTTTCAATTATTACTCACCTTACCTGGCCTTTGTGGGACTTATGACCTTGATGGGCTGGTCACACAATCCCCTTACCTGGAAATTTATGCATGTAGTAATCCTACAGTGTTCTGGGTGAGTCTATAAGATATAAATCTACAATAGTGGGTTGTCTTCCACTCAGCGCTTGATTTAACATCGTGGCACGACATGGCTATGTTGGTTACTCAGACTTCACCAAAAATCTTGTAGGTTGCCTACCTTGAAATGCTTGATTTAATGTCACATCACAACGTTGGTATCTTGATTACTCAAAATTTATAAAGATACTAATAAAAGTACCCTCCTGGGTTATCAATATAATCTATCACTGACACCATCCTCATGTCGGTTGGCTTCTTTATTGATTTTTAGATATTGAATATGGTCTCCTCACCGTTGACTCTGAGCTTTATCTTCTCCTTTTCCATATCAACCATAGCTCCACCTATGGCCATAAATGGTTTCCCTAATATGATGGGCATCTCAGTGTCAATACACAGTCCAAAATGATAAAGTCGACCAAAAAGATGAAGTTATCTACTCTCACAATCACATCAAATGAAATTCCCATAGGTTTATTCACCGTATGGTTAGATATCAAAAGCCACATTACAGTAGATTCTACAGGGCTCAAACTCAATTTCTTGAACACAGCCAATGGAATCAAATTTATGTTGGCTCCTAAGTCACATAAGGCTCTTGCGAATGGGATGACCCAATTGTCATGGTATAGTAAATGATCTAGGATCACCTTTTTCTTACACCAAATACCTAGTAGTGACAGCAGTACAGTAGTGTAAGCCATCAACATCCTCAATCATTGCCCCTTTCTTATTTGTAACTAATTTCTTCATGAACCTAGCATATCCAGGCATTTACTCTAATGCCTCAAGAAGAGGCATGTCCAAGCTTAATTTTTTCAACATCTTAATGAATTGATTGAACTTACCTTTCTCTCTCTTTTTCTTCAATCTCTGAGGAAAAGGAGGGGTAGTCTCTAGAATTGTCATATTTCCTACTTAACGACTAGATGCTAACTTTGTCTTCATCCGCTTTACCATCACCACATGTTTTCTTTATGGATAAATAATAGGTGTCTCATTAACAACAACTTCATCATACCTTGGCATTTCTACACCAGGTAATAGGGGTCCTCAGTAGTCATACTACTACTTGTGGTAATGGCAAGAACATGATCATCATTTTTTGGATTTTTCACAGTGTTGCTCAAAAGGGTACCTAGCTACCATTGGTTAAGTATTGCTAACATCCTCCCAAACTGGTGCTCCAACTACTTAATAGTATTGGCATAGTATTTAACCTTTTGGGTCAACCCTAATATGTCAGCCTTAATATCCTTAAGGTTGATCTCCTCATTTTCTTGACCCTTTACTAGCTTAGTAAATATCTCTTCCAATCTTGACTCTACATCTCATTTTCCAGGTGGAATATACCAATATCCCTTTTCTCTATAGTTATCCTTCTTTTACTAGTCACTATCTCACTTTCTACAATGGTCTCTGTATCTGTCATAATAGTTCTGACCTTGGTTCCCTTGCCCTTGGGCTCAAAAACCTGCCAATTGACAATCTAGATAGTTTTCTTCCTTCTTTAATTTTGACTCATAAACTTTTGAAGCTTAACCCTATGCTCCTAATGTGTTCACTTTCTTGAAACTTACTACTGTAAATTTCTTTGCCAGAAACCCAAGATTAGTTTTTAGCAGTGCAATCTCTTATGCCACTGAATCATCAGCTACTTTATAGCTATAGGAGGCACCAATAGCATATGTGTCAGATCCTCTCTCAGCCTCCTGAGTTTTGCACCCTCGGTTAGTAATCAAGATTTGATCTAGCATCTCCAAAGCTGCCTTCTAGCATAGTCTCATAAAAGGTCCTCCAGAGATGGTATCTGCCATGGCTCTGGAACTGATTTTCAAGGCTTTGTAGTAATATCTCCAATGGGATTGTCCCTAACATCTGATGGTTGGGTGCCATACTTAGCTTCTTCTTAAACCTAAACCATGCCTTATACATAGATTCTGACTATAGTTTTGTGAAATTATAAATCTCATCCTTAAGCCGCAATATCCTGGATGGAGGAAAGAATCAATTCAATAATTTTCTACGTAGATCATTCCATATAGTGATAGATCATCTGCGTTGTTCCCCTAGCCATAAAGATTTTTCTCCTATAAGTTATAAAGGAAATGACCTCAATCTTAGCACTTCATAATTCGCCCCTAGATTTGTATATGAACTGCAAATCCCAATGAAATTTGCAAGGTACATCTTTGAATTGTTTATAAGCAAACCCACAATACACCCTTCAGATTTAAGAGTTGGATCATTGCACTCGTTATGTCAAACTTAATGCCTGGGGGTAAAAGAGAAGGGATAATGGCTCCAGTATCAACTGGATCAACATACCCCAGATCTTCTTCATTATCCATATACGAATATATGTACTGATATACTGGGATCACTTGAGGACGGCCTCCTCTAACTCTATTCTGATTTCCACCAAAAGATGCTAACGGTCGGCTTCTTATCTCTGCTCAGATAGCTCTACCTCCCTAGCTATCTACTAATATTATTATACTACCATCCTCCCATTAGAAACATGTGCTAAAAGCACCCCTATTTGTAGATCAATAATATCCTGAACTCCTCTAAAAGAAGGGGGAGGCATATCATCACGAACCCCTTCAAGAAGGTCGTCTCTTTTCAGTTTTGTCATCCTACTAGGTGTTTGTAGGATACACTTAGGATTTGGATTTATAGGGAGTAATAGATTGAATCTACTCTATATTCTAGGAATACACCAGCATATACCTAACTAAGAAAAATAACAAAAGACCCATAAACTGCACCAACCTCAATTAATAAATAAACGCCATATTCCCCAAAAATGGTGCCAAAATTTGATAATGCCCAAGCTACACCCTTACTCTAAAGGTTATATAGTAACTATCAAATATAGCAACCCAACAAAGGTTGGGATCAAATCCCAAGGAAATATATGAAATCATGGCTCTCAATGTTGAAATAAACGAGCAAATCTAGAAAAGTAAATGGGGGATTTAAGTAGCAGTATAGAACAAGTGGTCAATATAAACTTTGTTTGTAATCAGTGTTAGTGAATACTAGGATTGTGTTCCCCTTGGAGTCTCAACTCTATAGGATTATCATTCTTTATTGAACCAACCCGATATCTTGCAAGCATAATCTGATAAGTTATGTACCATCCACAGTCTTTGCACGAGCAGATGGATTTCACCCTTTACCTTTTGATTCTAAGGATGTTGCCTTGCTAACCCTTATCTTAATCCCAGTTAACTATTACCTTTAGACTCTCTAGTTATTAGATGATAGCTAAACATCTTACTTAGATAATATCTAGTAGAGTGGATTGATAATTAAACTTTAAATTACTGTTGTAATTATCTTTTCCTAGTCACTGCTCCTCTTTTGGAGTAAGTAGCAATAATCAAGGAATGATTCTAAATTTTGCAACTGCTATAACTATTAAAGTGAAGATAATACAATGCATGCATGTATATCAATTTAGAACAATAGTAGCACTTCCCCTACTTCATCTAGGGCTTCTACAACCCTAGCTAAGGGTTTTTATCCATTTATTCTTATGAAGTAATCAACAACATACATGATTAAAAGTAGAAGATGAAATCAGAATAATCACTAGTAAAAACCTAAAACTTTAATTGAATTAATCAATCGAAATCAATACAAGATAATTCCAAGGCCAAAGTTAAATCTCAGAATCAAAATATGTTTATCAGTATCAAGAGTGCATAACTTCTACTAAAAAACACATAAAGTGTATTTATAGTACATGAGGAAACCCTAAAATCAAAGCCCGAACAAAAAAGGACAAAAAATGGTCGATAGCCACTTGTGGTTTCCACATGCGGCCTGCCCTTGGGCGCATGTGCCACATGCGACCTAAGGCTGGGCGCCTGTAGACACCTCCATGTTCCAGAAAAAAGTCCTACAGCTTCTTCTCTTAGGATTTTGGACTTTT
>NC_061114.1:82768925-82810776 GCF_002878395.1 Capsicum annuum | reverse complement strand
GTGCCAAAAATTATTTTTTAGCTCATTAACTCTCTGTATCTTCAATTTTGGTAGTTTTCTTTGTCTTATATATACCACATGTTCTATATGTTGTCCCAAGTAGGCATAGGTAAGTGTCAGGCCTTCCAATACTTTCAACCAAGCTTTACATCTTCAACTTCTATCATATGATTTGGTCACGCACATCTGAAAAGTGTCATGAATACCCAAAATCAATCAATTAAGTTGCCAAAAACTCCATATTTCACCTTTTAAATGAACTTAGCATCCAAAACCTAGTTTCCTACAAAACGTACCCAAAACGCATTATATCTAACAAAACAACCTAAGAAACTTGCATATTTTTCTTATTTTAAGCATCGAACGTGCTATATTTCTATAGCACATTAGCAACACACTTCTACGTGGAAGTCTGTGAAGTCTACAATATGGTGAGGTTTAATTAGGTGGCCTACTTTCCATTTTTAAGTTTATTTCTACATGTATATATGTGATACTTTCTATAAAATATGGAATGTAATTAACGTGCACATTACAGCAAGTGCCATCTATTCTTCTCCTCTGAAATAAAGAGAGGCCAAAACATTCTTCCTTGATATTCCTCATCATCTAAGGCCAATTTAATATGTTTTCAATATGCACCATATAGCTACTAAATTCTCATTAAAGAGAATTTTGTATGGAAAATTCTTTTGGGCAACATAATTGGTAGTTAAAAACGAAATTCAATTATCTAGATCAAGTTATTCAAGCTCAAGTTCTATTAGGCACTATTCATAGGCTTCTAAAGTGATTTTCATCTTTGGCATCTAGGTAGGATAGGTTTACCTTATCTTTAGACTAAGCTTATTTATGGTAATTGTGTGCTATTATGTTAGTTTTGTGTAGGTAGTTGTAGTATGGGTATCGTTTGAAAGATCTCATGCCATATTTATATGATTAATATCATGTTCTAGTAAATTTTAGTCCCAATATCATTTAGTATGGTATAGTATTTATGAGCTTAAGGCATGGTAATGAGTTGTAAACCCTTGGATTCCTCCCTTTTAACTAAGTTATAAGAATGTTTATTTAAATGCATTTTAGTTACGATTCAAGGTCACCATATCTTCTATTTTTGTTATTTTTGTGAATTTGGAATAACTTTGGCATTGACTATGGTATGGTTTTGATTTTAGTTTTACAATTGAGTATGTTTACTATGAGTTGCAGTTCAAGTTTGGCATATAATCATGATATTATCTGGGGGTTTTGATACTGATTACTACTATTTTGGGAGTTGTGGTCCTCTGAGTTTTGTTTGAGTAAAGTATTAGATTATGAGTTATGGTGTATATCATATATGTTTCCTCTCATTACTACCCTCTATTTTTTTGTTTGAATCCATTATATGATGTCTTGTTATTATCTATCACTACCTGTTCGAGCCTGATGTTTGGCCTCTCGTTACTACTTATTGGTATCTATTCAAGCTCGATGCACATCTGGATGGCTACGTTATTTTCTTGGGATTGGTCTAGTTATGAATTATTTATGTATATTTTCTTTAACTACCTCTTGTGTGTCCTATCAGCTTATGGGGGCACGATTAGGTTATTTGTCTTTTTCAGTGGGCCTGGCAGGCTTATAGGGGCCAAGTTAGGTTATGTTTGATTTGCCTTCTTTTTACTGCGTTATTTATCTTTCTATATTGCTTTTGCTTATTCTTTTATCGCATTTTCATAACTTGGTACTTGTTACTGATGCCTCCCAAATTACACCTCCAAGAAAGTAGAAAGTGGTCGTTTGTCAAATATAGAAACTAACCAGTTTGGGATCGATCCCATGAGGAATAGGTCGGAAATGTATCTCAAACTTACTTATGTAATTGGAAATTGTGAAATGTAAAAAAGGTTTTTTGTGAAAATAATAGTAATAGTAACAATGTTGAGCAATTAGGGTTGTTATAAGTATGAGAGGATCACTAGGATTGTGTTTCCCCTGACTTCACAACTCTACAAAGTTGTTGTACTTGTCAAACTATCTCAATGCCTTGCATGCAAAATCAAACAAGTTATGTATGACCTAACTATATCGCTACCTTGGTTTGGGTGAATTTCACTTATCTCCTCTCAGTCTTAGAGTGTTGCATTACTAACCCTTATTTTGTGAACTGAGATTAACTGTCTCCTCTCAATCTCAAGCTAATTAGATGAAGGTTGATAGCTTCAAATTACTATTTTTATCTTCTTTTTCCAAATCTCTACCTCTTTCTAAAGTAAGTATTGAATATGTGCAAGCTTCTTTTTCCTAATCTCTACCTCTCTCTATCATGGAAACTACTTGCATATCTTTTAGTTGCCTCATTGACTAACTCACACTGAATGTGACATAATCATCATTAAGCCTGAATTCCATTTATCATATCTCCATGTCCACTAATGCCTTACCTGTGACTAGAAAGGGCCTTACCAAGATGATACGGACGTTAAAATCTACCTCACTATCGAGAATAACAAAGTCAGTTGGGAATATGAACAAAGCTACCTTCACCAACACATCACACAATATACTAACCGACTTCTTCACAGTACAATCGGCCATCAATAATCTCATATAGGTCGGCTTAGGTGATTCCAACCCCAATTATTTGTATAAAACTAGCGACATCAGATTAATGCTAGCACCCAGATCACATAATACTCATGCAAAATTGAAGGACCCAATAGTATAAGGAATAGTGAAAGCTCTAAGATCCTTCTTCTTTTCAACCAAAGATCGCAAGGTAATAGCATTGCAGTGGTTTATATTATTAACAGCTTCAAAACTCACCGTCCACTTCTTAGTTACTAAATCCTTCATGAATTTTTCATAACCAAGCATCTTCTCCAATGCTTCCACATGAGGGATAGTCACAGGTAATTCTTTCAACATCGATATAAATTTTTGATATTTTCCCTCTTCAGCCTACTTCTTCAACCTTTGAGTAAAAGATGGAGGAAGTTGTAGAATGAACTTCAATACTAGTGCAAACTTATCACCCTTGACATTATAATATCATCTCATTTCTCTGTACCCATCGGTTTCTGTGATCTTACTATTAGCCACCAATATCTCAGTTTTAGTATTAGAGACATCATCAACATCAAGAATATCATTCATCAACCACATGCATAGGTGGATCAATAGTATCCTTACCACTCTAAGTGGTGATAGCTAGGAAGTGACTGTTATTCTTTCAGAGTGAATTTCACTCATCTCCTCTTAATCTCAAAGTGTCGCATCATTAATCCTTGTTTTATAACCTCGGATTATCTATCTTCTCTCAAACTCAAGTTAATTAGATGAAGGTTGATAGCTTAAAACTAATATTGTGATCTCCTTTTCTTAATCTCTCTCTCTCTCTCTCAATCAAGTATTGAAATGAGCAAGTTTCTAACATTTTCAACAATTAAGAAAGAAATCAACATAAAGAAAATCCCAATACATTCAGGAAAACCAATCTGTACTGACTGTGCACTTAGCCTGCTTCATTAATTCACTAAGGTTCCCAAAACCCTAGCTATTAGGTTTACCAACTCATGATTGTAAGAACAAGCATAGTTTCATAGATGAAAGAATAATGATACACTTACAAGGAAATGAATGAAAACTCAAAATCTCAAATTAATTGTAAACCATAAAAACCAAGAACAATAATTCTAAGATCAATAACGTACCTTAGAACTCAAAAATAATGTAAAAAGTGTATAATATGTGTAAACTAATAATAAAGCATACAAAGTATATTTATAGATAGAAATGAAAACCTATCCTAAATAGTGTAGGAAACTAGAGTTGGCATCAACCCATGATTTTTGGGTTGAGTCATAGGTACAACCCATGAATCATGCCTTGGATCATGGAAATTAGAGTGAAATATTCAACTTTGCAAAATCTTCCACCTACGTGGAAATCTATGGGTCATAGGTTGTACCTACGCCTTATAGGTAGGCTCGTGGAAATCAGGATCAATGTACTATCTTCATAACTTCAACCCACGTGGCTATTCACTACTTGTGGTACTACCCATGATTCATACATTGACTACCCTAGCAACTCTTTATCTTTTTATTTTATCCTTTGCTCAGAACTTTGCTTTCCTACAAAATCAACACAAATGCACATCACATATAAAAAGAATACCTAAGTACTTGCACAATTTCCTTATTTTAAGCATTGAAAGTGCCATTAAACCATGGCACATCAGTCACCTTTCTATCCCTATTTACTACTGACATAGACTACACTCTGGGATTTTAGTTTTGTTTTTCTTGTATTGAGCTCATTCAGCCAATAATGCCTACTGAGTACCCATTTCTTTGGAACTCATACAACTCTTTTGCATCTTTTCCCTAATTTATTTCTGAGAACTAGCAGTTGGCGTTGACGTGATTCCTTTTTCCAATATCGATATAGGGTAGGGTAAGCTTACTGTTGTTCGAGGTTAGTCCTCCTCCATCTATTCTAGTTTAGTATTTTGTACTCGATACTGCATGTATATATTATTTATATATAAGATTCTATATAGTACTCTGAGTATCTTTTTATAATAGCTCTAGTATCGACCTTATCAGGTCTTGGGAAGGACTTATTTGTATATTTTTATCCTTTTTATTGACCTTATCAGGTCTTGGGAGGGATTTTTTTGTATATTTTGATTCTCTTCATTCTCTCATTTTTGATATATTATATATGTTCTCTTTCTGTCTCCGCTTACTATTACTACTTTTATTATTTTTATCTGGGCTTTTATGATTTTTGCTCGTTATCTTGTTACCTATTATTTTGAGCTACTATTTGGCTTGCCTACTAGTGGGATAAGGTAGACACCATCATGATATGAGAAATCAGGCCGTGATAGATAGGATGAGTTTTCAAAGTTAGAGCTAACTTTCTCTCCTTCTATTTTTGGATGGTCTTTTTGTTCGAGACTATTGTATAGATTATACCACTAGTGCTCTTATTCTTTTATTAGAGGCTTTTGTAACAACCTTACTAGATCGTGGGATATTTTACTCTTTCTCCTTATTTATCTCCATTTATGATATCATTCTTGTGTTATCTCTTGCAATCTAATTATTGCATATTTTCGACATTTATTCTATTTTCCACCAACTAGCCCATTACTTGTCGTTCTGGGCTTTGGTTTGGCTTACCTACTAGTGGGTTAAAGTAGGTTCTATAATGACCCATGAAATTGGTGTGTGACGCAAACCACCTCTCCGATATAGATCTAAGCCAATCTCTCAGCAATATAAGAAGTTTGAATAGGGATGAAATATGCAAAATTGGTCAATCTATGATGACTCAAATTTTATCAAAACCATGAGAAGTACGAGGTAAACCGCCCATGAAATCCATTAATCCAATCATATTTCCACTTGAGAATAGGTAGTATCTTAAGCAATCTACCAGGTCTGAAATACCCAGCCTTCACCTACTGACAATATAGGAAAGGTCTGAAATACCCTGCCTTCACCTGCTGAAAATATAGGCACCAAGCTATAAAGTCCGCTATGTCTTTCCACGTACCTCTTCACCCATAAAGCATCCTTAAATCACTATATATCTTGGTTGTCCCAGGGTGAATGGGATACATGAGCTATAAGTATCCTGGAGTATCAACTGAATCAAACCTCCGGCCCTCAAAACACAAATGCAAACTTAAATCTCAAAATACCCTAAAAATATAAGGTAGCCCTCCTGTATCACCCCTCAACACCAGATCTCAAATACCATGCAACCCACCATCCTCAAACTAATGACCCCGAATCTGATCCAATGAGGTAGATCTATCCTTAACTAAAGTAAGAATCCTTTTAGGGTCTAAATATCAAATTGAATCATCATGTTGGATGAGGATTGAATTTCCAAGGCTAATGGTTGCTTCAAAACTGAAATAAAGTCCAAGATACCCATACTCATTCCTTTCTGATGCAAGGTATCTGCTATCATATTAGCCTAGCAAAGATGGAATAGAATATATAGATCATAGTTCTTCAACAGCTCAATCCACCTGCAATATCTCAAATTAAGCTCCCCTAGAGTTATAAGGTACTAATGACAATGGTGGCCAGTGAAAGTCCCACAAAAAACACCACATAAATAATGCCTTTGAATCTTAAGGAAGAAAACTACCACTGGCAACTCTAAGTCAGGAATGGGGTAGTTACGCTCGTGTACTTTCAGTTGTCTCAAAGCCTATACAATAAATTGACCATATTGCATCAGAAAACACCCCAAACCAATACCAGAAGCATCATAATACACTATAAACCCCTCATACTTAATTGGAAGATTCAAAATAGAAGTTGAAGTGAGCAAGTCCTTGGGCTTAAGAAAGCTCATCTCATAGCTATTAGACTACTAAAATGGAACCTCATTCCTAGTCAATATAGTCATAGATGCTGAATATATCTCTCAATGAACCACCTGTAGTAGCCAACAAATCCAATGAAACTACAAACCTCAGCTTGAGACGTAGAACTAACCCAATCACGAATAGACTCAATCTTTGTTGGGTCCACAAAAATCTCATCCTTGGACACCACGTGCCCTAAGAAAGCCACAGACTCAAGCCAGAACTCGTACTTTGAGAATTTGGCATACAGTCTCTAATCTCTCAATGTGTTGAACTCGCACTTTGAGAATTTGGCATAAAGTATCTAATCTCTCAATGTGTTGAGCACAATCCCTAAATACTGCTCGTGCTCCTCCTACCTTGAATAGATAAGGATATCATCGATAACCACAATCATGAAGGAGTCCAAATAATGACTAAAAATGTAGTTCATTAAATCCATGAATGTTTACTAGGAAATGGTCAACCCAAAAGACATCACTAGGAACTCGTAATGATTGTAGAAAGTCCTAAACATCTTAGGGATATCGTTTTCCCGAATCCTCAAGTGATGGTAGCCAAACCTTAAATCAATCCTAGAAAACCCAATCGCACCCTGAAGTTGGTCAAGAAGATTGTTGATATAAGTCATAGGATACTTATTCTTCATTGTCACCTTATTCAACTGCTTGTAACCAATACAAATATGCATAGAACCATCTTTATTCTTTATGAAAAAATAAGAGTAACCCAAGATGATACACTTGGCCTAATGAAACCCTTACCCAAAATATTCTAAAGCTAAATATTTAGATTTTTTAGCTTGATAGGGATTCATATGGTAAGATTCCATAGAAATAGGTTAGATGCATAACTTAAGATCAATAAAAAACTCAATATCTCGCTCAGGAGAAAGGTCAAGTAGGTCGGTAGGACAAATATCGAGGAACTCACAGAATAAAAACAGAGTCAAGAAGGATTCTCAGTGTTAATATTAGGATCATAAGAAAGATATTACACACAAACCCTTGACATTGGTCTCCTAACCAAAATATAAGAAATAATCCCTATCAGTGTGTGGCTAAAAGAACCCTGCCACACAACTGAGGGTATGTCAGTCTTAGCTAAGGTAATGGTCTTGGCAAAGCAATCCAAGATTGCATGATAGGGTGATAATAGTCCATGACCATAGTCATATAAAAATCCACCATGTCTAGCAAAATAAGGTCAACCTAACTACCATACTCCTAAACTATCATAATATGTGATTGATATATCTGATCCACTACTAAAGACATGCAAAGTCACATATAAAGGCTCCCAAGAAAATCAAACTATGGTGCATAATAAGAAAACAAATATGAATATATGGATACTAGATCAAATAAAGCATAATTTGGTTGATGGCATATAAGAATCGTGCCTCTGATCATAGCATCTAAAGTCTCTATCTCCAACTTATAGGAACAACATATGAGTGACCTTGTCCATCTCCATACTAGGTGTCTGTTCGACCACCTACATGACCTACCTAAGGACCTCTTTTGAAAAATTGGGGACCACCCTTAGGTAGAGGTAGTATAGATCTGACCTGCTGACTTTGTATTGAAGGATCAATCATCCTGCATTAGGGAAACTCTCTAGCAAAGTACCCATTATACCATAATCATAACAATCCTTGAGCGCTATACTTTATTGAGATGGTCCAACTAATTCTAAATGTCCAATGATATTAATTGATCTTTTAATGCTCATGTAAGCTATGAGGTGTAACTTCTCTAAAAAGCCTCAGAGAATTGACTCTATGTCATAAGATGAGATCTAGATGTCCTAGAATTAGTATAAGCCCTCCACCACTGCCTGGCATCTCGATTGAACTAAAAAGTGGTGTAGTCCATACCACGTGCCTCTACTAAGCCTAAATTATATTGTCTCTCCTTGAATCTAGTCAAAAACTTAAATATATCCTTACATAGGGCCCTTGCCAATCTAGGTGGATCCAATCATATAGAAATTGATGCAATATCTTCTGCATCTCCAAAGTCATAATTGGATAGGCTACTACCTGATGGGTAACTATCAATGCTAGTGAGACCTTTGCTCTGAGAGACATAGCTACAGGCTATACTCCTAAACCAATACCTCCTCGAGATTTTGTTTAAGCCCCATCTATCGGTGGACCACCTATTAATCCCAATAGTTGAACCAAAGCATTATAGAACACTAAATAATATATAAATCTCAGTGGCAATTGGGCTAACCTTTGGACCACCTACTACTGTGGTGGTTGAACCTCAGGTGCTACCTCTGGCATAGAAGAAATAATAGGATCTAGGGAAGGCTTCATGGCTTGGTCTTAATCTGGGACTATATCTCTAGCCTAACCCCTATTTTTACCAATGCACTAGTTATGGGCTCGAGGACCTAATCCTTGACCTGTGGCCCACATCCTAGACATTTGTGAAAGAGTGAAATAAATAAGAATCTAGAAACCAATATAGACACGATGCATGAAAATGAACCAAAAAGGTGAGATTTTCCTAAGAATGTCCTATAGCCTCTCAAATATAGGATAGAAATACCATTGTATTGATCTATGAGACTCTACTAGACACTTTATCCTGTACTAATAATATGAGTGAACCTAGGCTTTCATACCAAACTGTCATGATCTAATTTCTCGAGTCATAATGTCACCTACATTAACACACTAGTAGGTAAGCCAAATCATAGTTTGAAATGATAAGTATTGAGCTAGCTGATGAAAGATAAGAAAATAAAAGAATAGGAATGTAGTAGAAAAATAAACAGTAATGATTTTACAGACATATGTGATAATAATATTACATATGCTGACTCAAACAAAAATTGATAAATTATAGTAATATAGAAATTATCAAACTCAAACCATAACTGAAAAGCATAAATTCAATAACAATATCCCATGTTTTAACCAATTTCAACTTTATTTAGCCAATCTAAACCAATTTTAGGTGGTTTAATCTGCTAGGAATAGTGGGTTCCAACTACTAAGACCAAAAGGCACGATCTAAGGTCAGCTACTACAATACCTGGGGTAATAAAGCCTAAAATTTAAAACCATGCCTAAGCTAACCCTAAACCCAGGTAATAGTCTAAGAAAGTATCAAGATGATTATTAAGGCCAAAAAAGAAATCATTCTAAGCATTCTATCTTTAAAAAGATAGTGGAGCCAACTACCAAACCTCGAATACCTATGCTAAGGCAGCACCTACCCAAAACTAGGATATGACATCTCAATCCCATACCAAGACACTAAAATAACTCAGCACCTACCCAAAACTAGGATATGGCTTTTAAATCCCATAGAAAGACACTAAAATAACTAATTCTAATACTAAGGATAATCATATACCAACCTAAGGGAAAATGGGACAAAATTCTACCAAAAAGGGCCCCTAACTAGCTAAAATAGCAATCAAGACATAAATACTCACTCATAGTTAACACAATATCACACTAATACCATATGTAAGTATAATCTAAAGAAAAAGGTAAGTCTATCATACATGGACATCGTTGAAAGCTTGTATAACCTTCTACTACAAAGCTTTTCCCTACTAAGAGTCTTCTGACCACTAATATGATATCAAAATAAGGTTTTAAATATTAATACAAGATTATCAATATCTATATTATATATATATTCCCCGAGTCAGAAATTAGACTAAAAATCTCATGGGAGGCCTGCTAGCAGAATCACAAAATTGAAATTATCACAGTGTCCTTCTCATCTCAAGGATTATTACCTCAAAATTGGGCATAATCCAAGTCCTGAAATAGTCCCAAAATAGTTTGATAGAATTCAGATAAACAAAGATTTGAACAACTAATTTAAGCAAAAATTAAATCGAATACTTATGAGATAATGATGCTAAAATGATCACAATCACTTCTTTTGGCTAATACCATGTTCAATTAGAAATTACCACCCAATTTTTGAGTTCCCAAAGGTCTAATATAGATTTTTACACTTGGAAAATAAAGATGAAAATGAAGGAAAATATTGATATACTATTTAGGGTTCTTCGTGATCGTATGACCCCCTATCAAATAGTGATTCTATCAGTTCCATTAGATATAAAATATTGATTTCGGGTTATTAATGTGGTTGGTTTAAGATTTGAGTCTTTATATTAAGTTTTGACCTCTTAGAAGTGAAACTAGTTGAATTTAACTTAAAAGGGTCTCGAGGTATAACTTGATGAAACAATATATTTTGATAAATTTGATAATGTTGTTGAGTCTAAAATGTCAAAATTAGCTGAATAGTTACAATGACCTAATTTTTGATGATTTTTCTAAAATAATTATGGTTGTGTGATTTGTCTATTTTACCTTTCCTGTGGTTGCTTTTTGGCAATTTTGGGGTATGGGTATGATTAGCACAGGTCCATATGATTTTCAGTGTGATTTTTTCGAGATTATGGTTTTTGATGGTTATAAAGGATTACTAGTTGACTTCGATCACCATTTATTAACTTGTGCATCTAATGACAAAAAAATGATGCCAGCGAATTCAAAACCTCAATTTTAGGTTTGTAACATGGTTGGTGTGGTTTTATGTCTTTTATATCTCATTTCAACCCTCAGTTTAGAAATTTGTAAAATTGGGTTTTGGGGTAAACTTTGTGAAATTGATGTTTTTCCAAAAGTCTGACATCTCTATGGAGTTTGTAGCATAGAATTTAGTCTAGTAGCATAGTTTGTTTGCATTCTTGGGATTTTAAATGAATCCCAAGAGGTCTGTAGAGACTTGGAATTCTCTAAGTCTCCAACTATTGCACCACTTAGGTAACTTCGCTTGACACCTAAAGTGTAGCCTAAGCGACACCAGGCTCGCTTAAGCGACAGCCTGGTCGCTTATGCAATAAGAAAGGTATCACATAAGCAATGGATGGTGGATTAAGAGACCATCACTTAAGAAACCCAATGGTTGCTTATGCAATGCCTAGGTGGATTATATCCCCTATTTAAACGACTTTCACCATTTTTGAGACTAAAAACTTGGGGTTACAAGTCTTTGGGTAATTTCTTCAATTTTATCTTGGGTAAGCTCCAAAACTCCTATTTAAATCGTTTTTATTTGATTTCAACATTTAAATCCTTTTTAAACTATAATTCAAAGGTGGAATTTGGAGATTTGGCTCGGAAGGCCTAAATTAGTAATTTTACAATTTAAACCCCAATATCTACCATTTTCATTGAGATTTCTTCTATAAGTTCCTTTAATCATGGGAAACTTGTTTTGGATTAAAATTCCAAGTTTACCTCTTTTTTTTGAAAACCCACTTAAGGGGTTCATTCTAACACCGACCCAGATATGGGAAATATAACTATTGTTGGCTTTCTTTTAATGTGTAAATTCTGCATTTGGGTATTTTAGTTGATTTTGGGTCTATTCATGAGGTTAAAGCTTGATGAGAAGGCTTGTTTTTATAATTTTTTTTTGTATTTAAGGTAGGTCATGGCTTAACTTTCTTCAGATTGAGTTGGGTAGTTAATATGGATATAAAATCATGATAGGAACCAATCATAAAATGGCTATATTATTGTGTTATTCCAATGTAGGGGCCTACATTATTGTGAATTGGTGGTTTTGACATATTATTTGCTATGGTGACCGTGTGGGGTCCTATATGATATTGTTGGTCTTGTGTATGTATGTTTGATTGTATCTTTTCTGATAAAAAAGCCTAAATTAGAATTTCTATGGTATCAATGGCATATTATTGTGCATTTTACTCTATTGGCATATGGATTACATTGGATTCATGGATGATTGGATTATTGATTGGATTCTAGCTCATATGGTTGGTATATTAGTTGGAATTGGAAATTCACATTTTAGTTGGTTGTGAGCATTACATTCTCATATCATATACATTCTTAAAATATTGGTACCACTGTGGAAATACTGGTAATACTGGCTATTTCTGATAGAAAATTTGAAAACTTTAAAAACCCTCTACCAATGGATATGTGGAAGAGGAGTTATAGATACTGGATATTAGATTTTATATAGGTTACAAACCCCTCATGGGTCCTATTTAGAATCATACCTCGGTAGGTATATACGGAGGTTATGCAACAACCTCGACATCACTTTATCATCACGTCATGATCATATATACTGCATTTTGATATGTATTGTGATCATTCTAAGTTGTGTTATTACACTTGATGTGATATCTATCTGTTGTACTTCTTTCTTATACTTGTAGTTGGTATACATGTACACTTGAGTTTCTTTCTCATATTTTTTAAGGGATATATGTAAGTTGTAGAGCTGTTACTAGAGATAGCGTAGGCTACCATTTGGGATATTTTCTAAATGTAGGTAACATTCCTATAGTGTGTATTTTATATGCTTTATTTTCTACTTTACTCAATTGTCCTATGATACCTATTAAGAACAAGTAGATCATACTCAACCCTACTATGCCCTTTCAATACAAATCTAGGTATGTGTGCACCGCATGGTAGCTGATTCAGGCAGTATCTAGGTATATTAAAGGTAGAAGATGATCTATGCTTCTAGAGTTATTCTACTACCTCTCCCTATCTATTTCATGTCTTATTTTTTATTCAAAGAGATGTTGATCCTTTTGGACTATTATATCTTTTGACATTCAAGATGTATTAGTAGTTCTTACATTATGACACTAGGTTTTAGGATATTCTTATGGTATTTTTTATTTATGTACTTCTGCTATTATCATATTTGTATGGTTTGACTTTATTTTAGAAGCCTTGTCTTGGGTTTCAGCATTGATTTCTATTTTATATCAGTTTTGATGATCGGTTTCCTTATCAAGGCTTGTTGCAACAAGTGCCATCATGAACTTTGGTTTTTGGGTCATGAAAATTGATATAAAAGCAGCTAGGTTTTATTGTTCTCATCGGTGTTAGAATGGGGTATTTAGTAGAGTCTCGCAAATCAATACATAGGCATCCATATCTATAGTCGAGATGCTATAAGATATATTTAGGGAACTTTCTTTATTTCATTTTATATTCGTGCTGGTCTTTCATACCTTATGTTATAAGTCACATTTCACTCTTTTCTAAGCTGATAATGAGGACTAGATCTCATAAGATTAGAGATGTAGAGATATTATCCAAGGAGAGGGCTTAGTTTAGAGGGCGAATTTTGAGTCGTGGATGAGCTTGTGGTAGTGGACGAACATGAGGATCTACCCCATCCAGAGGTTTTATTAGGGGTCTCTTTACTAAGTCTCAGGTTGAGTATGTAAGAGATATGGGGCCTACTCCGATCCCATAAAGTTCTTCTACCCAAGTCTTGTAGGGGTTGCTGATTCACTTGCTAACCCATTTAGAGGGTGCTCCTTTGAGTGCACTTGAGGTTCCTCTAGCTCTAAGTATTATACCTTCGTCTGGACTAAGTCCGCCTATGATGTTCCCTCAATTTTTAGTGTAGACCCTCTAGTAGTATTGATGTCTGTTTGTGGCACTCCAAAGACTCCGAGGGTTGATCCTCCTTTAGTTCCTACATTTGAGTATGGTATTCTAAGATCACGGATTCAACCTTCATCTATGTTACCTTCTTAGGTGGGATCTCATCCAGCCAAATTTACTATGCCATTTATTATTACTTGAGGCATTTTTGTACATATTTCTGCCATTCAGCCTGAGGGATCATAAGAGAAATAAGTTTGATCACTAAGATAGGGCTTCATGGTTATTGCAGAGAAAGATGTACACTTTTATGCCTTGTCTAGATATTTATATGGTAGTATTTTCACCGAGTCTGGTAGGATTTGAGAGTTCATAAAGGGGTTAGATGTTTTGCTTTAGCTAGCTACGACTCATATGGTAGTGTATAAAGCTTCATTTCAGAGTATAGTGGATCATGCTAAGATGATAGAGTCTATTCCTTGAGTGTCTTGAGGAGGCACTAAGAGGGTACAGCAGCAGGGTGATTTCTGAGGTCACACTACTTGAGGTAGAGATTCTAGAGGTTTTTATGGATATTATGATAGACTAGTGAAGGTAACCTTACAAGGTTCATGTAGTTGTTCTTCTATTTTAGTAGCTTTTGGTAGTTACATTAGCTAAGTCATACCTCCTTTTATTTAGTTGGATCATAGAGGTTGGCTTATGTGTAATGAGGTTGGCTATTTATCCTAAGACTATCCCCATCATGCTTTTAAGGCTGCTCCTATATCAGTTATTAAAGGGAGAGGTTTTACTAGAGGAGCGTGAGGCTGAGGTAGTTGTGCCTATGGTGGTGGGAATAGGGCTACTCAGTTAAGTAGTGGTCATAGACAGTGCTATTATGAATTCGTCACATAAGAGGTAGAGGCTTTTGATGCAGTTATTATAAATACTATCCCCATTTGTTTCAAATCTGTATCTGTGTTATTTGATTCGGGATAGGCTATTCCTGAAATGTCTACATGTTTTTCTTTGGGTTTTGATTCTTCTTGTGAGTCTCTTGCAATGCCTATTCATGTCTCTTCCCATGTAAGAGACTCTTTAGTAGTGGATTAGGTACACCGATCTTGTGTTGAGACTTTTTTGGGCATGAGACTTAGGTAGATCTTATTGACTTGGATATGGTAGATTTTGATGTCATGTTGGGTATGGATTGGTTAGTTCCTTTTCATGTTATACTAAACTATTATACTAAGATCATGACATTAGCTTTATCGGGTATGTCAAGGATGGCTTGGAAGGGTGTGCTTTATTTGGGTCCCAAGTGAGTTGTATCTTTCCTTCACGCTCATCATTTGGTTAAGAGGGAATGTTTATCTTATTTGGCTCATATTCGTGATACTATTATTGCTTTACCTCCTTCTTTTGATTATGTTCATAATGTCTATGAGTTCATGAATGTTTTCCTTACAGATTTGCCTAGTATGCCTCCAGATCGTGATATTGACTTTGCTATTAATTTTGAGACAAGCACCAACCCCATTTTTATTCCTCCTTATACTATGGCCCCAATAGAGTTAAGTAAATTGAAGGATCAGTTGTAGGAGTTATTGTATAAGGGATTTATCTAGCCTAGTGTATCACCTTGGGGTGCACATGTCTTATTTATAAAAAAAAATGATGGCTCTATGCATATATGTATTGATTATCAATAGTTAAGCAAGGTGATGCTTAAGAATAAGTATACTCTTCCTTATATTAATGATTTTTTTATCATCTTTAGGGTGCTTTAGTTTTTTTAAGATTGGTTTAAGTTTTGGGTATCATCAGTAAGGATTAGAGCTTCGAATATTATAAAGATCATATTTCAGACTGTGTACGATCATCATGAGGTCTTGGTCATATCCTTTGGGTGGACCAATGCCTCAACCACGTTCATGGAGTTGATAAATTAGGTGTTTTGATCATATCTCGACTTTTTAAATATTGTATTTATAGATGATATCATAGTTTATTCCAATAGTGAGGTTGACCATGAGTAGCATTTACGAATTGTGCTTCAGAGATTGAGGGATGAGAAATTGTATGCTAAGTTCTCTAAGTGTGATTTATGGTTGGAGTATGTATCTTTCTTGGGTCATGTGTTGACCAGGATGGCATTATGGTTGATCCGGACAAGATTACAGTGGTTCATGATTGTGCTAGCCTACTTCTCCTAATGATATTTTGAGCTTTATTAGTTTAGCATGCAAATATTGTCTCTTTGTCGAGCCTTTTTAATCTATAGAAACTCTCTTGACCAAGTTGACTCAGAAGAATATTTTCTTTCAATGGTCTGATGCTTGTGAAGCGAGCTTTCAAAAGCTCAAGGATTTATTGACTTTAGCTCATATCTTAACTTTGCCTAAGAAGGGCATGGATTTTATTATCTTCCGTGATGCTTGTGGTATTGTCTTAGGTGTTGTGTTGATGCGGGAGGGTAAGGTAATTGTGTATGCTTCTCGTCAGTTGAAGCCCCATGAGAGAAATTACCCTATCCATAATTTAGAGTTGTGCTCGGTTGTAATTTAAAGTTATGGAGGCACTACTTGTATGCATTCAGTTAATAGATTTTCTCAGATCATTGTAGTCTTCAGTATTTCTTCACCTAGTGAGATCTTAATATGAGATTACATCGTTGTCTTGAGTTGCTAAAAGAATATGATCTTACTTTTCTCTATCATGCGAGCAAGGCTAATATGGTTGTGGATGCCTTGAGCCAAAAGTTGACTAGCATAGGTAGCTTGACAAATCTTTTGACCCATGAAAGACCTGTGGACTTAAAGGTTCAATCTTTGGCTAAACATATGGTTAGGCTTGATATTTTGACACCTGGGTGTCTTTTGTCATTTGTTGAGGCTAGGTCTTTCTTAATGGAGCACATTTGGGATCATCAGTTTAATGATGTTGGGTTGAGATTGAATCATGATAATGTGTTTAGTAGAGAGAATATGGAAGCCTCACTTGATTTAGGTGGTGTTATGAGGATTGATGGTCGAGTGTATGTACCTAGAGTGGGTGATTGGATTAGATTGATTTTAGAGGAGGCTCATTATTTTAGATCTTCCATCCATCTAGGAGTGACTAAGGTATATCATGATTTGAGATAGCATTACTAGTGGGGTGATATGAGGAAGGATGTAGAAGATTTTGTAGCTCACTGCCTATGTTGCAGCAGGTGAAGACCAAGCATTTGAGGCCTGGTGGTTTGCTTCAAAGGTTACCCATTCTCGAGTAGAAATGAGAATGGATCACAATGGACTTCATGACTGGGTTTTCTCATACTTCTTGTCGTTTTGATAGTGTTTGGTTCATCATGGATCGATTGACCAAATTTGCTCATTTCATTCTAGTTCAGGTTTTTTTTAGTGCTGAGAGGTTAGACCGTAGCTATATTTGTGAGGCAGTTTGCCTTTATGGTGTGCTAGTGTCTATCATCTGGGATCGAGGTTCTGTGTTCACATCTTACTTTTGGAAGACTTTTCAGGGGGAGTTGGGTATCCGAGTTGATCTTAGCACAATTTTTCACCCCCAGAACGATTGTCAGTCAAAGCGAACTATTCAGGTTTTAGAGGATATGCTCCGCGCTTATGTGATGGATTTTGATTGTTAGTGGGAGAAACATCTAGCTTTAGTAGAGTTTGCATATAATAATAGCTCCTATTCCAGTATTGAGATGGCTCTTTTTGAGGCTTTGTACGGTAGGTATTGTCGCTCTCTAATTGGTTTGTTTGAAGTTTCTGAGGTTAGACCTCGAGGTACGGACTTTCTTCGTAAGTCTTTGGATAGAGTTAAGGTCATTCAAGGTAGACATCCAACGACTCAAAGTAGGCAAAAATGTTATGTGGATCGTAGACTTCACACTACTAGAAAACTGTAAATTACATGGGGATTTTACCTAGGGAATAATATCGCAGGAAATACATGCGGATTTACCTATGAAATTAATAAATTTATCAACATAAAATATATTACCTGCGAACTATATATTTGCAACAAATTTCGAAGGTAAATTTGGCGCCATATTGCGCAAATTTCATACTTGCAACATTACCTAGGAAAAATCCGCAGGTATATGGACAAATATATATATATATTTAAAATTCATAGGAAAATCCTCAGGTAATTTATCCTACGGATTTACATAGAGATATTTTGGTGGAAATTTATGTAATGGATGATATTACCTGGAAAATTATTTGGGAATTTTGTGCTGCGAATTTTGCTGGGGATTTATTCTTGGGGATTTACCTGCAAAATTATTATTTTTGACATTACCTAGGAAAATGTATTGGCAGGTATTTTATCTCTAGGTAAATCCACAAGTATAAAGACAAATATATATATATTTTTTAAATCCATAGGAAAATCCCCAGATAATTTATCCTACGGATTTACATAGAGATATTTTGGTGGAAATTTATGTAATAGATTTTATTACGTGAAAAATTATTTGGAGATTTTGTGCTGCGAATTTTGCTGGGGATTTATTCTTGGGATTTACCTGCAAAATTATTACTTGCGACATTACCTGGGAAAATGTATCCGAGGGTATTTTATTGCTAGGTAAATCCACAGTTATATGGACAAATATATATATATTTTAAATCCATAGAAAAATCTCCTGGTAATTTATTCTACGGATTTACTTAGAGATATTTTGGTGGAATTTATGTATTGGATTTTATTACCTAGAAAATTATTTGGGAATTTTATGCTACGAATTTTGCTGGAGATTTATTCTTGGGGATTTACCTATGAAATTATTACTTGCGACATTACCTGGGGAAATATATCGGTGGATATTTTATATCTAGATAAATTCGCAGTATATGGAGAAATATATATATTTTTTAAATCCATAGAAAAATTTTCAGGTAATTTATCCTACGGATTTACTTAGAGACAATTTGGTGGAAATTTATGTACTCCCTTCATTTCAAAAAGAATGACCTACTTTGATTTGACACAATGTTTAAGAAAATAAAGAAGACTTTTGAATCTAGTGGTCTTAAATTAAAGTTGTGTCAAATGTAATAAAATGCTCTTTAATATTGTGGTCCTAAACATGCCATCTGGAAAGTTGAAATTAGAGTATTGCCAAAAAAAGAAAGGGATCACTCTTTTTTAAAAGGGCTAAAAAGAAAAGTAGATCATTCTTTTTTGAAATAGAGGGAGTAATGGATTTTATTACTTGGAAAATTATTTGGGGATTATTTGCAGCAAATTTTACTGGGAATTTATTCTTGGAGATTTACCTGCGAAATTATTACTTGCGACATTATTGGGTGATTGTGTTGCTACAAATTTAGCTTAAATTATATCTTGGAGATTTACCTACGAAATTATTTTTTGGAAAATTATTGGGGGATTGTGTTGTTATAAATTTAACTGAAATTATTTCTTGAGGATTTACATTGGATAATTGTGACTTGAAAATTTTAAATAGGCGAACGATAAACTTGAAGAATAAATTTAAAAACATAAATTAAGAAGAAATTAGAAATCGGTGGATACGTATAATCAAGTAAAAGATGCTCAAAAAATTAAAATTAGTTTGTTGACATAGATGGTATCACATATGTATTCGAGCTGAATAAACCTTCACTTGACTCGTTATCACCAAAAAATTAAAGCGGTGAAATTTCATTGGCCTAAGATATAGCGCGAAGAACGACTTAGGGCTCAAAGAGAGCATGTTTTTCTATTCATTTCTATTTGGTTATAATATCAATATAATGTACAACATTATTTAGGAGTCATTTGGTGTGAGATATAAGGTATGATAATCACGAAATAAATTTAAAAATTATTTTATTAATTTTACATTGAGCTGAAAGTATTAGGTAGTTTCAAATATATATATATATATATATATATATATATATGATGAGATATTAGTATTAGTTAGTGATCCTGACTTAGTGAGTCTTTTCTTTCGTGTTGAAGTATTGGCACCAGTCCTACATTTTTTCTCTATGGACTAAGGAGAATAAGGGCTTGACGGGAAAAGGAGTGTACTGTGAGAGAAGCAAAGAGGTCAGCCTCTTTCAAATATACAACATGGATTCTGGCAATATAGTTGGACTCTCATGTCAATCCTAATAAATCATCCTTTCCACAGAGTAAATCTTTGCCTGCTAGGCGATTAGCTTAGGGGTAGGCTTCTGTTAATTTGTTTGATTTGCTTGTTTAATATTGGTTCGATTTTTTGATTTTTTAATTGACGAAAATGGCAACTGTAAAGAACAAACAAAAATAAATTTGATTTAGGATTAAGTTATTTTGGATTTTTATTTCGATTTTGAAGATTAAAGTAGCGAGTCTTTCCTTGTCATGACCGGCCATTTAAAATGGGTGATTTTTTTTTAGAAAAAAATATTTTTTAAAACTATTTTTTATTTTCAAATATAAATAACTCAACATGGATGAAATGAAATAAAAAGGGCAAAAGAGTAGCCCGGTGTACTAAAGCTACCGCTATGCATAGTGTCCGGGGAAGGGCCCCACCATAAAGGTGTATCGTACGCAGTGTTACCTTGCATTTCTGCCAGAGGCTATTTCCAAGGCTTGAACCCGTGACCTCCTAGTCACATGGCAGTAACTTTACCAGTTACTCCAAGGCTCCCCTTCAAAAGATAAGACGCCCACTGTGGGGCTCTTATGGATGAAATGAAATGAAATAACGAAAAAACATTATTTATACTGAATATATAAAATAAAATATATATAATTTTGGTTTTTCAATTTAACCATTTTTAAAAAAAAAAATCAAAAACCAGATCGTTTAACCGAATTTCTAAAATTTTAAACCAAAATCGATCCGAAAAATCAAAAAATCAAAAACAAAATTAAATTTTGATTTGATTTTTTGGGTTTTTTGGTTTGAACCAAAATATGATATTTAATTCTAGAAAAATCTTATTCCTAACAAAAAAAATCTCTTATATTTGTCTGTGAACTTCCAATTCTTTTTATCAAGTATTTATATTTCATTAAAAATATTTTTAACTACATAATACTCTAAGTCCAACAAAAAATTTTATATTTACAAGTTCACTTGTCTATATATTGAAAATCAAAATAATCAGTGGCATAAGAAAACCAAAAAAAATATACAAAAATATAGTATTTGATATAAAAAATTTTAACAAACACGTATTCCCTTCGTTTTTTTCCCACATGACAGCTCAGTGGTCTTTCCATCTTCTCTCAATTATCCAAGTAACAAAACAAAGCAATCTCACCAATTTTCAAAGATTTGAGAAAGTCCGAACAAATTTTTGTTGCTTTAATTCTCTCAATCAGCTTTCTCATTCTCAATTATCAATTTAGGATAACGGTTCCTCTGTCTCGATTAGGTATTGTTATTTCTTTGTTACTCTATAACTCTTATAATTATATTGTTCCTCTTCACTCATAGTTTAGATCATTATATCCTGTTTCGTTGAGTATGAATTAGTAGCCTGATGGTACGAGCAAAATTAGTTAGAGATAATAGATGGACTTGCATATGTGACAAGACTCTATTGTAACTCTACTAAGTAACAATTGTTAATGTTATCAAGTAAACAAGACTCTGTTGACTTGAAATTAAGAAATCAGACTTTGTTTTTAATGTTGCGTAACCAAAAGGTCACTCGTTCAAGCCGTGGAAACATTCCGTTGCAGAAATTTTTTTGTTTGTTCATCTATGTCATAGCTGACTGCTAACTCGTTCAAGTTGTGGAAACATACTATTGCAGAAATTTTCTCTTATGGTTTCCTTAATTTCAATTCAATAGGTCACTCGTTCAATTTTACATGTTTAGTTTATAAAATCAAGAGATAATTTATCATTTTAATGCCCTAAATCAATGCTTTAGTTATTTATTTAGTGTTATGCCTTGGTTGCATTTGACATCTTCTACATGTGATGATGAATTGATTTTATTATCCCTGTTTGGGAGTCATCTTAATTGGCTAGCTAGATAACTATATAATTCAAAGAGAATTATTAAATGTTATATTTCCCATTTATCTTGACTTTGGAGTGGTATTGATGGTGGACAAGGATTATTAAAAGGCTGATAGTACTTTCAAATTGCTTTCTAGGTATCTATTTTCTTATTGCATTTCTCGCACCTATTGTAAAACTGTGCTAGCTAAGTCTATTCACACAGAGTTGTTTCAGAATCACAATGTTCATAAAAATAAATTTAGGGTTCTTATTGTTAATAGTGAATGAAGGAGTGGTTTAAAAGAGAAACCTTTTTCTTTTGTCCCTTGTATTCTCTGGTAGATATTTTTTACGAGTATTATTTTGAATATGGTGAACCTTTTGCAACAAAAAATTTGTTTCCATGTGACCAAAAGGTCACTCATTCAAGTTATGGAAACATACCATAACATACACCCTCTCTTATGTATATATCGTGCAAATGAGACATGTCTTAGGCTGAAGGGAAACAAATGAGAGTACATCAGAAGACCACACTATATAGAGGTCTCTGTTCTCTTTTTATTGTAGTTAGTTGGGTCGTTCGTTGAGACTTGGGTGTGATGACATTAATTCTAAACTAATTCTATGTCAAATTTAGTGTACTTCTATTTGAGTTGGCCTTTATTTAGGCGTGCTAATTCTTTTTTGTGGTGAAATTTAAGTTCTGGAAGCATCGGGGTATTTTGCCTCATCTAAAAGGTTGGGAAAGCATTTCTAAGGTAAACTATTTCATTTTTTTACCTCTTATCAGAGCTTTAACTTCTCTTTCAATCACTTAATCAATCAACCAACTACCCTTAATCGAAACTAGTTTTGGTTATACGAATTTTCTATATCCATTTGGCTCTAGCACTGGTTCCATTCATGCTACCCTTTTCCATTTAAACTAAATCCCGGTGCACATGGAGCACGTGCCTAGGGGAGAGCATCTTATAAATCCAATGTTGGGAGGATTTATAATATTATGACTACTTAAATCAACTACTTTAACTAAAAAGAATCCCAATTTTGCAACCAATGTACTTTAGCCAGTAGAAACTCTAACTATGCACACAACAATGACCCGTAACTTCAGAAGAAGGAGTGCTCACTTATCTTTTGATTAGGAAAGTGGAAATTAGAGAAAATAAGACTGAAACCTCAAAGATACCGAAAGAAAATTGATGAATAGGGATCATACCGACTCCACGAGAATTTTCACAAATAATTTCTTTATTAAACATAGTCATTCTCTTCAAACTACATCGTCCACCTCTTGACTCAAAACTTCTACAATCTGGATTAGCCAATGTAACTCGAATAACAGCACTAAGATCTGAAGACACCACTTGTTCAAAAAAAGGCCATTATACTGGAATACCTATAGTTTTTATCAACTTACACTTTGGTTTCGAAAATAACCCAAATCCCTTTAAAGATGATGTAGCATAAATAGTATAACCCAAACCACTTAAACAAGCTATTGATTTAGCTTAATCGTCGTACAATCGATGAAGCTATTGAATAATGTGAAATCCTAACAATAAACACCTAAAAATGGGGAACAAGAGAGGTTTAGTTTAAGGAGAAGCTGTCGAAGGCAATCGTTAGGGTCGTTAAGCCATAGTTCCTATGTGGAATAGTTTATGGCTTATACTGTGACAATGACGTACAAGCCATAAAAAATTTTCTTCTTGAAAACCTTGTTTTGATGACTTTATCATTGGACTGTCCTTTATCAATCTACAACTGTTCTTTCACATTATTATGGTTTTACCTTTCACCAAAAAGATAAAAAAAAAAAATATTGCATATCAAGGATCAACTGGTAATAGCATTTATGATTTCTCCAAGTTCTCTATTTAGTCCTAAAGATACTTGATCTTAGGTGTTCACTCTTGTTTTGATAGGTACTTTCACAATTTTGTTTAGATCCGATAGTCTTTCATGACATTTCAGTGGAAAGCTAATAGGTTTTGTAATTTTAGAAGATAAAACACTCACCCTTCATCTTTGTGACTTCCTGGAGGCATCATATGGTAATTCTAGTTTGGGCCATATTGTTAATGAGATTCTTAGTTGGCTTTGCTAGAAGGAAAGGTAAGACTAGTGTTTATTGCATTCATGGATCTCCTGAATGATATTAAGAGCCTTAAATTTTGTTTAAGAAGAAGGGCCACTTGATTGTGCTACATCTTTGCATAGTTGCTGATTTGAGAAATGGTTTTGCTGTCATATTACTACCCGTATGGTGAATTCATCAAATCCATATTTCTAAAATATACAAATGGTGTTCTTGGGTTTTATTTACGATGCTTTTTTATCAAGGTTTATTAGTGAAAAAACTATTTTCAAGTTTCCTATTTCAGAATTTGATGTTGTGGGTCATATGCAACAAATTAACACTAAGGAGGTGTGTTCGATTACCTAGTATCACTAGGTGAATCCAGTAGGCTGTAGTCAATAGGTGTCTAAGTTAGTATAGAATGACTTTGAAGGCTTGTTGTTTTGTTCTTTGTTATTGAAGTTCAGTAGCAAGTGGTAGTATAGTACTTTGGTTTCTTGAATTGTTGTAAAGATTGTAAATTTGTTGGTAGCATTCTAATTCTGCTCTCTAAAAAAGGAATAAAATACTGTCTAATTTATATTTTTATTGAACTAGAGCGGCTTTTAGAATAGAAAAAGAGAGAACTAAATGATTCCTAGTTTGTCCTAAAACACAACTAAACCAACCATATCTATTTCAAATGCTTCATTGAAAAACTGTAAGCAAAAAGTCTATGGCAAGTTGAATTGTTTCATCATGTTGGTTGACTTTGAACTTTATGCCATCATATTGTTGTCTTTGTTGACTGTATTGGCTCATTAACTCTTTAGTGTAAATGAAGATCAGGAACTCTTTAAATTTTATTATTATGTGTTTTTATATATGGTATCTTTTGATTCAGAAATGACTATTTTAGAGTATCAAAAATGGATGATAAATAGACTTCTTCCTGGTAAAGAGGCATATACAGATAAATTTATAAAAGGCATGGAAGAGTTCATTAAATTTTCTTGTATTCAACCAAAGTACTTGTCCGAGAAAGTAATAAGGTGTCCTTGTAAAATTTGAAAGAACATGAAGCACTTTACGCTCGATGAAGTTAATGTTCATATTTTCAAGAAAGGGTTCACTCCAGGATATTGGTATGGGATGTCACATGGAAAGGAATATCCTTCAATTAATTTGAATGAATATGTCCATTCAAGTGCTTAAACTAGTTATCAAGGATGTAGCTTTGACATGTCTTCAAGCAGTCAAAGTAACATTATAGCAGAAGACTCAAAATACGTAAATAGGTATCAAAGTATGGTGTATGATACTTCTGGGATAGAACTTTATCATCATGTTGATCCTACTGTAGAAGAGTCTTCAAATGTGGGCGCTAACAAATTTTATAAAATGTTGAATTCAGCTCAAGAACCCTTATGGCCCGTATGTAAATATTCAGAGTTCTCTACAGCTGTTAGAATGATAAGCATTAAATCTGAATATAATATGTCTCATGGTTGTTTTAATGCATTGGCACAATAGATGAATGATACAAGCCATCCGGATAGTAAGATACCGTTTGATTACTATCGAGCAAAGAAGTTAGTAGCGGGGCTTGGTTTAACTAGCCGAAAGATTGATTGTTGTGTTAATGGATGTATGTTGTATTACAAGGCTGGTAAAGAGATGATAGAATGTAAGTTTTGTAAAGAACCTCGCTATAAAGAATGCGTAGGAAAGAAGGGTAGGAGAAAGGTTTCACACAAGACTATGCATTACCTACCACTTATTCCTAGGCTTCAATGGCTATATGCTTTAACTCGATCTGCAGAGCACATAAAGTGGCACTCTGAGAATTGCAGGGAAGAAGGTGTTTTGTGTCACCCTTCATATGGAGAAGCATGGAAACATTTTGATCGAACTTATCCAGACTTTGCTTTAGATCCTAGGAATGTCAGGCTTGGTCTTTGTTCTGATGGTTTTACTCCTTATAGCCAATCAGCATCACCGTACTCTTGTTAGCCTGTGATTGTTACTCCTATAATCTTTCTCCTGATATGTGTATGACTACCCCATATATGTTCTTAACATTGATCATTCCAGGTCCTCACAATCCTAAGAATAAAATTAATGGATATCTTCTACCATTAATAGATGACTTGTTACAATTATGGAAAGATGGTGTACTAACTTATGACGTGTCGAAGAAGCAAAATTTTCTCATGCGAGTAATATTGATGTGGAAAATTAATGATTTTCCTACTTATGGCATGTTGTTGGGATGGAGTACAGCAGGTAAATTAGCATGTCTAATTTGTATGGAACAAACAAAAACTTTTAGTTTGAAAAATGGAAGAAAAGTTAATTGGTTTGATTGTAACTGTCAATTCTTGCCTCTCAATCATGAATTTAGAAGAAACAATAACTCTTTTTACAAAGGAAAAGAGGAAAAGTCTAGGCCTTCTCCTAGGTTAACTGGAGATCAGGTGTGCGAAAAAGTGAGAGGGTTTCCTAAGATCATTGTATCTGGTCCACGAAAATTTTATGGCTATGAAAAATCACATAATTGGACCAAAAAAAGTATTTTTTGGGATTTTTGATATTGGAGGACCCATGCAGTTTTCAAAAATATTGATGTAATGCATACAGAGAAGAACTTCTTTGATAATATTTTTCATACTGTCACGGAAAATAAGGAGAGGACAAAGGATAACGAGAAGGCAAGAATGGATTTGGAAGAGTATTGTCAGCGAAATGATTTATACTTCCAATTGAATGATGATGGGAGATGGATTAAACCGAGAGTAAAGTTTACCTTAAATTATGGTCAAAAGAAATATGTATATGAAGGGCTTGATCAACTTAAGATGCCTGATGGATATGCTTCTAATTTGGGTAGATGTGTTGACATGGAGCATTTAAAGTTATTTGGGATGAAAAGGGATGACTGTCATAATTTCATACAATATCTTATGCCAGTTGCTTTTAGCGCTCTTCCAAAACCTATATGGAAGTCACTAACTGAACTCAGTCTATTCTTTAAAGATTTGTGCACAACAGTATCACCGGTAGATCATCTTATGCAAATGGAATAAAATATTCCTGTAATCTTGTATAAGTTATAAAAAATATTTCCACCTAGCTTTTTTGATTCGATAGAGCACTTACCGATTCATTTGCCTTACGAAGCAAGAGTTTGTGGGCCAATTCTATATTGATGGATGTCTCCATTTGAAAGGTATAAAATTTTATTACTTTTCTCATTATTTTATTACATAATTATTTATTTCTTAAAAACAATTATAGGCTCCTAAATGAGATTAAAAAAACTATAAAAAAAAAAACAAAGCGAGAGTTGAATGATCTATTGTCAAGCTTATTTGGCTCAAGAAATCTCATACTTCGCTTCCCATTATTTTAAATCTCATGTCCTATGTAGCAAAGAAAGATTTGGGGGTAATGATGATGTTGCTGAAAAAAATACAACTCACCCAACACTACCAGTCTTTAATTATCCTGGACGAAGTTATGGTAAGAAGGATGGTGATATTCAATGGCTAGATGATAAAGAAGTTACTACAGCACAATTGCATATTCTTATAAATTGTGATGAGGTTAAGCCTTTTCTCAAGTAAGTATTAGCCATGTTGTTTATTTAATTATTATATTTGGATTGAAACTAATGTGATAATGTAAGTACATACATTTTGTATGAGCAAATCCTGAGAGATACTTACAGTGATCTCACTAATGATGTCATTGACAAACAAATTGAATAATACTTTCCATGATGGTTCAAAGATTATGTATGAATCGATTATTTTAATAAAGGATATATCACTAAAAATGCATATCTAATATGCTTCAATTATTTGATAGGTGAATAGTAATCCACAAGAGATGCTGCAGAATCCATATTTGCAAATCTTAGCAATGAGACCTTTAAGAAAGTAAAAGTCTTGTCCTATTTATTTTGTGAATGGATACAAGTTTCACACTTCTTCTTGGGGCAAGGGAACGAGTACATATAATAGTGGGGTGTGTGTTACTAGCGTTGGACAATATGGCATTACAAGTGAATATTATGGTGTTCTTAAGGAGATTACCGAATTCGAATCGCCAATGACATCATTTATAAAGTTAGTTTTATTTTATTCTGATTGGTTTGATCCCTCAAAACATAGCATGAAAGTTGATAATCAATTTGGTATTGTCGAGTTTTTAAAAAGGGGAAGATATTCTAAATTTGACCCTTTTATCTTTCCACAAACTGCAACTTAAGTTTATTTGAAAATCATCCTGAAAGAAAAGGAAAAAAGGTTGATTGATGGGTGGTTATAAAGACAAACCCAAGAGGATCTATAGATACAAGATACAATTTGGAAGTTGCTTACTAAGAGGAGTAATCACGTTTTAGTGCAAGTATAGAGAATGACCCGATTGATTACTTACCTGATGACCAAGTTGATAGTGAAGAGGTTGATGGAAGTAGTTTTCAAGTTTTTGTTAATTAAAATGAACGTGATATAATTAAAGAGGGAGATGAGGATATATCAAATGAAGAAGAGGAAGGTGATGAGGAGACATCAAGTGAAGAAGCTAATGATGAACAGAAGGAAACGAGTGAAGAGGAAGACTTTTCTAATAGTGATGATTCAGCAAGTTACTTTCATACTCAAGAGGAAGATGAAGATGAATATGAGGAGGATTGAGAATATTAGCTTGTCGATTTCTTTTTTCAATGTGCAATATTATATTTGATTAAAGCTACTATGATTTTTGTCAAAATTATTGTTATATTACTTGTCCATTGGAAGAGAATTTGCTTATTAAATTTAAGTAGTCATATTTTATATCATTCAGTGGGAAAATCCTTTGTTGGTTTTGTACTTTGTGAGATTTGAGGTTTTGGGTGTTGGTTGGATTAGTGTGTGTATAATGTCTGGATTGTAGCTAGCTTATCTCTAATTATACGAACCTTGTCCTCAATACTATTAAACTCTTTCATACCTATTTTAACCAACTTTATTCTATTCCAAACACCCTTCATATTAGTACTTAATATAGGCACTACCAAGCTTGCTGAACTGTGCTTAAGAAATCGTCGTGATCGCCTAAAATATTAAATAATTTAAAGGGTCATCCTCTAGTAGATCTTTTTTCATCTAACATGAAGATATTTGGAGAATGATCCGAGCATCCCCGGTCTATCACCTCTACCTCCAAATGGGTAAACTTCAGTATCCATTTAGTATTTACTATAGCCTTGTCTAGCTTGCTATGGACATGACTATTAGTCCATGTGTAAGTTCTAGCAACTGATTTCAATTCAGAAATGTCCATGTCTTGGAAAAAGTCAGATAAGTCTCTTATTTCAGCATCCTGCACTGGACTCCCCACTCTATCATCCACTTCCAAGATTGTTTTACAATCTCCAATGATCACCCACGGAAGTTGAAGAGTATCTGACAAGTTCTTGAGGCCTGACCACAAACTAGTTCTGTCTTGTATGGTATGTAGACCATACACAGCTGTAAAATCACATTCAAAGCCAATGCTATTAACTTGCATTCTTCCAAGTACAAACTGATTGCTCATAGCTCGAGGTCTAAAGTTTATCCGAGTCTGGTCCCAAAGTACTATAATTCTGCATGGTTCCCCAGCTACATAGCTTGCACACCATTGCTACTGCCCTGCTACTTTCTGAATAATAGGTTGAACATGTTTCTCTGAAACTCTGTGCGCTACTATGGCTATTAAATAAACATTATTAATAGCACTCCCTATACAACTAAGAGACCCTTTTAATCCAACAGTTAAGTGGCTGGTTAGGCAACCAAATCCATATAGGAATTATGGTAAGAAATTTTTATGGAAGTCGAACTTGGCAGACTATACCTTCAAGATGATTGGTCGATTATTGATAGTGTGAGGTCCCGAGTACAACACATCATTCCTATCCTCAACTATATTAACAACAACACAAAGTATCCTTTATTGTGATAATAAAACTTTGGTTTAGTAGCAAAATTCCATTTAGCCGCATTAAATCTCTCTATAGCACCTACAGATGGAGAACCTCCAACAACATAGAGAATTGCAGCTGTATTCTATTTTTCATTTTTGTGATCAACTTCATCATCATCCAATTGAACTAATTTTTCTCCATCTTTCACAATTGGATCCACATAACCCAAATCCATACAACGAGTAGAAAATTTATTTTCTGCAAATAGGCTAGTCCATACCTTTTCCTTCTCTGTCGAAGTGGAACCGATATTTATCATCGAGGTGGTCTACCTTGGAGTTAAGTTTGAATAGGAAACTAAGCCTACTTGCAGTTGCTGCTCACTCATAACTTTCAAGGTTTTTCGACAACCTATGAGGAAATAGCACAGAACAAAAATAGGTTGCAAATAATAGTATTAGTAGTCCGTGAAGCTAATTTTGAGCTAGATTATTGATTTTGATTGTTGCACTATCTGACAGGTTAAGTTAGTGTACCATAACTCCACACCACTTATTTTTATGAGCTAGATTAAGTTTGTTAGTTTCTTAGTTTATACTAACTACACATGTAAAGATTTCAGAGACTATCATGCTTTAATTTGTCATTTATGTTGTACACTTGTGTCAATGGTAAATCCTAGTGATTTAAAAGAAGCCTAGTTACATGGTACAAAAGGTGCAATCATTATTATCCTACGAAATTTACAAATTGTTTCAAAAATAGGCTACAATAGAAACAATAGAGAAAATATCTCAACCTGGCATATGATCTCCTAGGACTACAGGATGGATGATTCAATTCACATAAATAATCACAAACTCTAATCTTTGAGGAAATGTTGCAACCTATGGTATCTGTTGTTACGGTGATCCTTCAGGTGTATCGATGACACCTTTCTTGAAACTGCCTGCCAAATCATATCTATTGCATCATTATTTTGGGATTGATATTGATACTCAAAATATTTGCCAATCATCTTTATTCATGTGTTGTTCATCAATTAAATTACTAATACATTATTTTTTTTTTATTTGCTGCAGATGCTAGGTGTAGGATCTAAAAGAGATGGATTGCCTAATGGGAAAGGAGAGAAGTCAAGTAGAAAAAAATAGACACTAAAGTGACAAACAGTTCAATTGCCTCCCATAATTCCGTCAGGATCCCTTCAATATCATTCTGGTTCACCTCATATGAATAAATCTTCCTCACATCAACCAAATCCTAAGGTCAATCAATCCCATACTTATAACATTGTTGTGCCTCCAATAATACCAACACAACTCCTCTATTCTCATACTAGTCTACTTCATGTAAATGAGTCTCAACCTAATCTTGGGATCAACCAACCCCAGCTTTCTATTATTGAATCTCCACTTTAATCTAATCCATCCCAACCTATAAATTAAGATTCTAAACCATTAATGTCACCACTGGCCAATAGAACTCCAGCCACCTCACCTAATATAGTTGATAATGTAGATGATGATAATCAATTATGGATTGTACTTGAAGAGGGTGGGTAATACGACTAACGTTTAATAATACATATATATTGGTGGACTATTTATATGTGCAGATGTTTGATAACTACTATATTTATGTAGGTTTGATCCACACAAGGTAGTTATTGATGGTATTGCTAATTGCATTCGGAGTAAGTTTGAATTAGCTAGACCTTCATGAAAGAAGTTTCCAGAGTCTAATCGCGAGATGTGGTTTGAGGAATTCAAGGTAAAAAATTTATACATTCTGATTCATGTTTAAGTATAATTGTGGGACTATATAGATAAGATTTTAGTCATTTGATATATGCAGAAGAAATTTAAGTGGCTTCCTCACTATAATGATGCTATATGTTCTAATTTTAATAAGAAGGTATCTTCAAAAATGACCCAACTTTTCCAAGATCTTAGAAAAAAATTGCCTTTGAAACCACATTGGATGGGAGATGTAGTATTCAAGGAGATAAAGGTGTATTGGGAGTAAGATGAGTTCAAAACAAAGTCTGAATAAAATAAAGAAAATCATGATTCAAATGCCGGTGCATCAGTTCATACAGGTGGTTGTGTACCTCATTGATTGATCTATAAGAGAATGGTAATTATAAATATTTTAAAATATATTTCTTTGAATAAAATAATATCATATTCAATGTTGATAACATACATATATTTTTTTGAATATAGAAAGAAGCTATTGGAAAAGATCCTTCTGTTTCAGAATTTTATTTTCAAACTCATCGCAAGAAAAGTGATGAAAGTTGGGTGAATAAGAAAGCTGAAGCTACTTATGTAAGTGTTCATTTACTTTGTTTACTATTTGAGTTCATTTCAATCTTGAAGTAGTGAAGCCGCGTGAGGCCAATTTCGATTCACTACAACTTTTTGCAATCTTGTACTCTTAAAATCTGGTTTTTGTTGTAATCTTGAAGTCTAGTGAAGCTGTGTTTGGCCTATTTCGATTCACTAGCATTGTTGTTGATATTTTGTTGTTCTTGTTGTGGTTTGCTATCTAGTAAAGCCGTGTGTGGGCTATTTCGATTCAATAGTACTGATCCATATACTATTTTAATAACTTCTGAGACACACTAACTATTCTAAAAACCAATGGCCAAGGGGGTACTATAGAAGTTAAAGCTGGGGCTGAAATACCTGCAACCCCTTTAATACCTGTCATAGAAGTAGATCTACCCTCAGACTGCTTGTCCATAACTACTTGAGACATACTACACCATTATTCCTTGCTATATATGTTGTAAGACCCCTCAAAGTTCTCTCGTAGTTCGAGCCTTAAAGTTGTAAAGTGAAGTGTAATTTAGGACCAAAAAGATTGAGAAGTGACTTTCTAAGTGATGATTGTTTAAACCATATAGAATTTTCTTAAATTTGACTTTTTTTCATATAAATAATTGAATTATCTTTCCAATGACACCAATTTTTTCCAAATCCGGTATTGGGGTGAGAAGTGATGGCTATTTTATTGAGAGTTGTCGGAACCACCTAGATGCGATGGATGATCCGACAGACCGCCGATTCTACGATGGACCATCGCTCGGCCCGTCGAAACCAAGGCAGTAACTCCCTTTTCTAGCCCAAGTGCAATGGCCAGGACGACGGACCGTCAAGGCTGCGATGGACCGTCGCTGAGATCATCGCCACCAGGCAGTGTGGTCTCATCCTAGCCAACGTGCAACGGATGATCCGACAGACCGTCAAGACTGCGATGGACCATTTCTTCAACCATCATATTAAGGCACTGTGTTCTTTTTCTGACCGACGTGCGATGGACCATCAGGCTAGCGACAGACCATCGCTCCGACCATCGCAGTCGCCGATCAGTATTTTAAGTGATTTTTTAAAGGGACTTTTCAATCTTTCCACTCTTTTATCAACCAGATATATTCCAAATGAAGAAAATGGATACATTCATCATCCAAAACATAAGAGAGCTAGGGTTTCTCCCTCAAGATCAAATCTAAAACCCTTCTCCAAAAAATCTAAGAACTCACCATAGATTCTATAAATTGAGTTTAGATTTAAGTTCTCCAAGTTCAAAAGTTACAAGAACCCTCTCTTAATAGTAAGAAGAATTTTTAAAAGCAAGTTTGTTCATCCAATTTCATAATCTAAGGTATGTGGGGTTTTGAACAAGGGTAATCCTTTCACCCTTGTGGCCAAAGGCTTATTTAAACTATAATTTTCTGCAATCTATGAGATTTTACATGATTTTGAATTAGGGTTTTTCACCCAATGTTATTGATTGCAATATCTTGATGTTTCCCATGAATTGAAAGTCAAATAGCATGATTTTATATGTTTTCTTAAGAAATTGAAGTTGGGTTTATACCCTATGTTGTTACTCCTTGAGAATTTAAGAGTTTCAATGTTCTAGAAATTGAAGTATATGAGTATGTTGATATTTTGAGATAAATTGCTGTAACTTCTAGATTTCTAGATGAATTATGAATCTATATGCTTTCTATTATGCATTATGATGAGTTTTAACTTGAGATTGAATTATGGGTCATTAAGCCCTACTTGAGACTTGCAATTTTATGAATTATTATGCTATAAGCACCCATGATTTGAGTATTTTGATATTATTGAGAAATATTTTGACCTAATGGTCATAGAGTTTTGAAATTCACTCTACCACATGAGATTACAGATTTGATTGTTGGGTTCTTATGAACCATGAGATTATTTTGAAAGTGGATTTCCATGAGATCAGTGAGATAAAGTAAAGGGAGTAGTATTTAGCACCAAGTTGGGTAAGCTACCATGGTTTCCTACCCCAGAACTGCGTGCCATCGTAGGTTTGACATTTTGGGCCTCAGGCCAAGATTATTGGGCCTGAGGCTTAGATAAGTGATCAGTGAATTGAGGACTCCTTTGCAAGAGTATGAAGCCTCTCCCTAACATTAGGTTTCTTCCTTAGGAGGACAAGACATTGGACTCCATGTAGCTCGCATGATTTATGTCGGTTAAGAGAACCTTCCTAAACTAAAGTATTTTCCATTGAGATAGAATATTTTCCCTAAATCTTTGAGATAAGATCTTTTCTAAAGTGAACGAATTGCTTCTAAGTATTTTCCAAAGAAGGAAGTAGTTTTCTCTGCTAATAAGAATTGATCATTAGTTTTTAAACCAAAGTCATATGATTCTGAGTTCCAAGTGTTTGAGTTCAAAAGAGTTATAATTCTTGAGAAATAAAGAAGTTTTACTGTCTATGAGACATATGCATGAGTTGAAAGTATTGGTTAAAGCTTCCTTCATCCTATGAGTAATAAGAATAATAGGAGAGCATAAATTTTAAAGCCAAAGTATAATAACTCCCGAGATTTGTGTTACATGCTTCATTCTACATGATTTATGAGCTTTACATTTTAGACTTATTCAAGCCATTTGAGTCATTCCTATTTGCATGCATGATTTGTTTAAAGAGTATTGATATTATTTATTTAAATGCATACACCCCATATACTCAATACATTCCCAAGTGTTGATCCATATATATGTGTATGTGTTATATTGTCTTATAATATAGGTTCAGGTGCTCAGTCCCAGCCTCGTCAGTGATCCCCAAGTACCTTCATCTCTATTTTTATAGTGGTGAGTCCTCATGGTTCGAGGACCTATCTTCAGACATTTTAGTATTCGAGTGTTTATGTTATAACTTTTAGTTCAGTTTGAGTCAGTTAGGGACCTGTCCCAATGGCTCTCGAGTTCATAGAGTAGTAGAGGCTTTGTCAAACTAGTTATCAGACTGTGGTTGCATTGAGATTTCTAGAATTATGGTCATTTGGACCGAGTATTACCTTTGTATTTCCTTTTATTTGATATAACAGTGCCAGTGTTTTTTACATTTCTTCTTGAATAAGTTATTGTGAGAAGTGATAGGCTCAAAGGGTTAGCTTATGGCTATTTGTAGCCCTAAGCACCATGTGACATCCCGGGAGGTGATTTTAGGTCATTACAAACTTTGGTATTAGAGCCTAAGTTTTAAGGAGTCCTAGGAATCTAACAAGACGTGTTGATTAGAGTCTTGAGCATCGGTGTGAAGCACGCCACATCTATGAGCAAAAGGCTACAAGACATTTTAGGAAAAAGTTATTTCTTTCTTTTAGATTCTATCGTGCCTACAGTTGTCTCTCTCATCTAATAATTCATGCTCTTTTACTTTAGAAAAGCCTTTCCGAAGAGCAAATGCCCGCAAAAATGATGACGAGCAACCCCCACCTGTTGATCCTTTGAATGAGACTGTCTCATTTTGAGTTTTAGGCGGCCTTTTAGGCCTTAGCCCAAGCATTCACCGCTAATGTTTGGGCTAATAACCAGGCCACAGTTGTAAATCAATAGGGAGGTAATGTAGCTGCTTCTAGGATCTGTGATTTCATGCGGATGAATACGCCAGAGTTTTATGGGTCCAAGGCTAATGAGGACCTACAGTTGTACCTTGAAGAGGTGAGAAATATCACACAGGTGATGCATATTTTTGAGGAAAAAAGTGTTGAGTTGTCGTTTTATAGATTGAAGGACATAGCTTATGACTGGGTTGTATCATGGAGGAAGGGTAGAGGTAAGGATGTTACTCCTATGACTTGGCAAGTGTTCCAAGATGCATTCTTGGAAAAGTTCTTTCCACTTGAGATGATGAAAACAAAGATTGAGGAGTTTATGAACTTGAGGCAGGGCTCCATGACTATTAATAAGTACTACTTAAAGTTCAACCAGTTGGCCAAGTATACTCTTGATTTGATTTCTAACACCCAAGCTAGTATGAACAAATTTTTGGTTTAGTGCTGAAAGAGTGTAGGACTGCGATGCTGCATAAAGATACGGATCTATCTAGGTTGATGACACATGCACTGTAGATAGAGGTAGATAAGATTAGAGAGAGAGACAGAATGAAGGGTAATAAGAGGTCTAAATCTAAGCAGCATGAGTATAATCAGCCTAGGTTCCAAGGAGAAAACTGCCCTCAATTTTAGAGACGTTCATCTATTCTAGTGCCTTCATCAGCTAGTGCACCCGATCCTATAGGCAGGCAGGAGAAAGGGAGCAGATCTTTTATGTCTAGGCCGCATAACAGTGTTGGTAATAGGACCCGTTATCCTCTATATGATAAGTATGGTAGGGATCATCCCGGTAAGTGTTTCACATATTTGAGGGGTTGTTTTGGCTGTGGCAAGTAGGGCCACGGACTTAGACATTATCCGCATGCTAGGATGGGGACCATAGATGCTCGACCTCAAGCACAGACTACTAATACACTAGCTCTTGTCCCTTGTCCTACCCCTATTTAGGGCGCTTCATCTAGCACTGCTGGCGGTCAGCGCCAGAATAGATTCTATGCCTTACCATCCCATCAGGAGCAGGAGGACTCTCCCAATGTTGTTACTGGTATGCGCCGCATCTTTTATTTTAATGTTTATGTGTTTTTGAACCCCAGGTCAAGTCTCTCCTATATGACCCCACTTGTGGCTGTGAATTTCAAAATGAGTCCCAAAAAGATTCCTGAGCCTTTCCTAGTCTCCGCACCAGTAGGGGAGTCTATTGTTTCTAAACAAGTGTACAGAGATTTTTCTATTCCTATTCTTCATAGAGTCATACTTGCTGATTTGATAGAGTTAGACATGGTGGATTTTGACCTTATTCTGGGTATTGATTGGCTTCATTCTTGTTATGCATCTATAGACTGTCGTACCCGTGAGGTCTAGTTTTAGTTCCCTGATGAGCCAGTTTTTAAGTGGTCCGAGAGTTCGGTATATTCGAAAAGTTATTTTATTGACTATCTCAAAGCCAAAAATCTAATATCCAAGGTTACATCTATCACCTAGTTAGAGTCAAAGACACTAAGTCTGAGGCTCTAACTATTCAGTCAGTCGATATTGTTAACGATTTTTCAGATGTTTTTTTGGAAGATCTCCCAAGGGTACCTCCTAATAGAGAGATAGAATTTAGGATTGACTTTCTTCCCGACACTCGCCCCATTTCTATTCCACCATACCGTATGGTACCTGCTGACCTTAAGGAGTTGAAAGAGCAACTCAAAGATCTTTTAGACAAAGGTTTCATACGTCCCAATATTTCTCCTTGGGGTGCACTGTTCTATTCGTGCGGAAGAAAGATGGTTTTTTGCGTATGTGCATTGACTATCGTCAGCTTAACAAGGTCACAGTTAAAAATAAGTACCCTCTTTCGAGAATTGATGACCTGTTTGATTAGTTGCAAGGTGCAAGTTATTTATCCAAGATAGACCTTAGATATAGCTATCATCAACTTAAAGTGAGGGAATGTGATATTCCAAAGACAACCTTCTGAACCCACTATGGTCACTTTGAGTTTCTAGTCATGTCTTTCGGGCTAACCAATGCCCTAACAACTTTTATGGACCTCATGAATTGAGTGTTCAAGCAATATCTTGATATGTTTGTCATAATGTTCATAGATGACATCCTTGTCTACTCCCATAATGAGCATGATCATGTAGATCACCTTAGAATTATCTTGCAAACTCTTAGAGGTCACCAGTTGTTCGCCAAATTTAGTAAGTGTGAATTTTGGCTAAGTTCTGTAGCCTTTCTGAGTCATATTATTTCAGTCGAAGGTATTAGATTTGATCCCCAAAAGACAGAAACTATAAGAAATTGGCCTAGACCTATCTCTCCATCTTACATTAAAAGTTTCTTGGGTCTAGCAGGCTACTACCACCGTTTTGTTGAAGGTTTCTCTTCTATTACGTCTCTCATGACCCGGTTGACCCAAAAGAAAGTTAAGTTTCAGTGGTCAGATTCCTGTGAGAAGAGTTTTCAGGAGTTGAAGACTCAACTTACTTCAGCCCCTATGTTGACTTTTTCTGATGGAACAAATGGTTTTGTGATGTATTATGATGCATCTAAAATTGGTTTGGGTTGTGTGTTGATGCAAAAGGGTAAGGTTATAGCCTATGTCTCTAAACAGTTAAAGCCGCATGAGAAGAATTACCCAACCCATGATCTTGAGTTAGCTATTGTGGTCTTTCCTTTAAAAATCTGGAGACACTATCTTTATGGTGTTCATGTTGATGTGTTTACTGATCATAAGAGCCTGCGGTATGTATTTACTCAGAGGGAGTTGAATCTTAGGTAGAAGAGGTGGTTAGAGTTGTTAAAAGACTATGATATGAGTGTGTTGTATCACCCGAGCAAGGCTAATGTAGTGGCGGATGCCCTTAGCAGATTGTCTATAGATAGTGTTGCTCATGAAGAGGAAGGTAAGAAAGAGTTAGTTTGTGATGTGCATTGTTTGGCTAGATTGGGTGTTAGGTTTCTTGATTCGGCTGAGGGAAGTACTTTGGTGCAAAGTAGTTCCAAATCCTCTTTAGTTTTGAACGTGAAAGAGAAACAAGATAGATATCCTAGTTTGGTCAAACTGAAGGAGGCAGTTAAGGACCAAAAGGTAGAGGTTTTCTCCCAATAAGGAGATGGCATGTTGAGATCGCAGGGTAGATTGTGTGTTCCATGTGTTGATGATCTGAGGCATAGGATTATTGCTGAAGTGCATGGTGCGCGGTATTCTATTCATCCTGGCACTACCAAGATGTACCGCGACTTGCGTGAAATCTATTAGTGGAATGGTATGAAGAAGGATATAGCTGAGTTCGTAGCAAAGTGTGCAACGTGCCAACAGGTTAAGTAGAGCACCAACGACCTGGTGGTGTGATGGAAGAGTTTGATATACCCACTTGGAAGTGGGAGGTAGTGAATATGGACTTCGTGATCGGGTTACCCCTTTCGCGTCATCATTATGATTCTATTTGGGTTGTTGTAGACAGGCTGACTAAGTCCGTGCACTTCTTGCCCGTGCATACATCTTATACAGCTGAGGATTATGCTAGATTATATATTTGGGAGTTAGTCAGGCTGTACAGAGTTCTCTTGTCTATCATTTCAGATAGGGGTACTCAATTTACTTCTCAATTTTAGAAGGTGTTTCAGCAAGGTCTTGGTACCTAAGTTCTTTTGAATTTTTCTTTTCATCCGCAAATAGATGGTCAGGCTAAGAGGACTATTCAAACCCTAGAAGACATGTTAAGGGTGTGTGCTCTTGATTTTAAAGGTAGCTGGGATGATCATTTGCCATTGATGGAGTTCGTCTATAACAATAGTTACCATACTAGCATCGGGATGATACCATTTGAGGCCTTGTATGGTAGAAGATGTAGATCACCCATTGGTTGGTTTGAAGTGGGTGAATCTACTGTGATTGGGCCTGATGCAGTATTTGAAGCTAGGGAGAAATTTAAGTTGATTAGAGAGAGGTTAAAGATAGCTCAAAGTCGTCAAATTTCATATGCCGATGTGAGGAGAAGAGATCTTGAGTTTGAAGTGGGTGATTTGGTGTACTTGAAGATTTCACCCATGAAAAGGGTGAAGAGGTTTGGTAAAAAAGGAAAGCTTAGTCCCTATTATGTTGGCCCTATAGATTTTTGAGTCGTGTTGGGAAAGTAGCCTATGAGGTTGAGTTACTTGCGGAGTTGTCATCCGTTAATCCTATTTTTCATGTCTCCATGCTTAAGAAGCATATTGGTGATTCCGTTGTGGTATATCCTTTAGAGAGTGCTGATATTTAGAATAGTCTTTCATTCAAAGAGATTCCCATTGAGATCCTAAATTTTTAGATTCGTAGACTGAGGAACAAAGAGGTTCCCTTGGTCAAAGTATTGTGGCGGAACCAGTCAGTTGAGGGCGCTACTTGGGAGGCAGAATCAGACATGCGACCCAAGTACCTGCACCTCTTTTCCATGAGTTTAGATCGATCCGAAGGTATTATTCTTCCTTAATTCAGCCTTTCTAATCTAAAGTTCAGCTATATATATATATTCTTTTTGCAATTTCCAAGGTATTCAAGTGTTTAGAAAGATTTTGAGCTCGTTTAGCAAATTACTTCAGCTATGTGTACTTTGTTTTTCCTGTGTTCCTAGTCTAACTAGCAACATTCAAGGATGAATGTTTCCAAGGGGGATATATTGTAAGACCCCACAATGTTCCCTCGTAGTCCGAGCCTTAAAGTGTGTCAAGTGAAGTGTAATTTTATCCTTAAAAGATTAAGAAGTAAAATCCCAAGTGATGGGTGTTTAAACCATATAGAATTTTCTTAAATTTGACTTTTTGTCATGTAGAGAATTGAATTAGTTTTCCAACGATACCAATTTCGTCCAAATACCCTATCGGGGTGAGAAGTGATGGTCGTTTTACTGAGAGTTATCAAAATCGCCCAGGTGCGATGGACGATCCGACGGACCGTCGAATCTGCGATGGACCGTCACTTGGACCATTGCAAACAAGGCAGTAAATCTCTCTTTTGGCCCAAGTGTGATGGCCAGGATGAAGGATCGTCAAGGCTGCGACAGACCGTCGCCACCAGCAGTGTGGTCTCATCCTGGCCAACGTGTGATGAATGATCTGATAGATCATCAAGACAGTGATCGACCGTCACTTTGACCATCACTTCGACCATCTCATGGAGGCAGTGTGTTTTTTTCTGACTGACATGTGACAGACAATCTGACGGACCATCAGGCTAGCGACGGACCGTCGCTACTACCGTCGTAGCCCCTGATCTGTATTTTAAGTCATTTTTTTAAAGGGACTTTTCATTCTTTGCACTCTTTTATCAACCAGATATATTCCAAATGAAGAAAATGGCTTCATTCATCATCTAAAACACAAGAGAGCTAGGGTTTTTCCCTCAAGATCAAATCTAAAACCTTTCTCCAAGAAATCCAAGAACTTACCATAGATTCTACAAATTGAGTTGAGATTTAAGTTCCCCAAGTTCAATGGTTGCAAGAACCCTCTCTCAAGAGTTAGAAGAAGAGTTTGAAGCAAGCTTGTTCATTCAATTTCATAATCTAAGGTATGTGGGGTTTTGAGCAAGGGTAATCATTTCACCCTTGTGCCCAAAGACTTATTTAAACTATAATTTTCTGTAATCTATGAGATTTTACATGAAATTGAATTAGAGTTTTTCACCCATTGTTATTGATAGCAATATCTTGATGTTTCCCATGAATTGAAAGTCAAATAGCATGATTTTGCATGTTTTCTTAAGAAATTGAAGTTGGGTTTATACCCTATGTTGTTACTCCTTGAGAATTTAAGAGTTTCAATGTTCTAGAAATTGAAGTATATGAGTATGTTGATATTTTGAGATAAATTGCTGTAAATTACATATTTCTACATGAATTATGAACCTATATGCTTTTTATTATGCATTATGATGAGTTTTAACTTGAGATTGAATTATGGGTCATTAAACCCTACTTGAGACTTGCAATTTTGTGAACTATTGTTCTATAAGCACCTATGATTTGAATATTTTAAGATTATTGAGAAATGTTTTGACCTAATGGTCATAGAATTTTGAAATCCACTCTACCACATGAGATTACAGATTTGATTATTGGGTTCTTATGAACCATGAGATTATTTTGAAAGTGGATTTCCATGAGATGAATGAGATAAA